>NW_022195866.1:517500-622500 GCF_008641045.1 Pistacia vera | reverse complement strand
GACTTAATATCCTTTGTTTGAGGGTTTTATTTTACGTCTCACCAATTTAGTATCTTTGTTAGAATGTCATTTGATCAGCATGTTATTAAACATTCAACCTTAGCATGCATTCTAAACAAAATTAAATGTGCCGGTACATGGCCCACTAAAACCAATGTCCTCGAGCCTAAAGGAATCGGTAGGTCAACCTAGGGTTTAATAGTAAATCTTGGGTCTTCAAGTTATTCCTCTTCATAGCTCATTCGTTTCTTCTTCACGATCATTACAAAGAATTTTATAATAAAAATCCTATTCTAATTTACATCAATAAAATAGAAACCTTGCGTTACATACGAGGGGAGTGAGATGAGAAGAAGAAATACATGGAGATATATAAGAGAGAGAGGTAGGACATGCAAGTCCTATTTGTTTATAAAATTACAAACAAACCCAATATAAACAGTAAACAATAAGTCTAAGGCTCATGTACCGAGCACCATGCAATTATCAAACAAGAACATACATTCAAAACAATCAATTTTTGAATTGGGTGGGTTGAAATATTAAAATTACCCTCTTAAATGTGCAGAATGATTATTGGATTTAAAGGTTCAAAAAACTACAATTTGGCCCTTGCACGAAAAACACACACACACACAAAAAAAAAAAAAAAAAAAAAAATACACACACAGCAGCTTTCTTGCCGTAGCGAAGAAATTCTTCGTTGCGGCAAAGTTCATATGCACATGGTTGCTGCGGTAAAGTTTTATTTCACTGTGGCGATCGTTAACTTCCGAAAAACTTCCAAAAATTCCAAAGAGTTTAATGCCGCGGCAAAGTTTTATTTCGCCATGGTGAGATCTACTTTTGGGCAGATTGTCGTAGTGAGATTCACTTTTTGGCTCTCGTCATGGCGAACACTACAAAATAGTGAATCGCATAGTCACCTTTTTGCAGTTTTTCGTGTAATGACACATATCCAAATCGAATCAAATGCACAAGCATTTGACCAGGACACCAACCAACCAATAAATCATTCATCAACACATCATTAGTCAATTGATCAATGCAATTACGCAATCAACATAATGTTTCAAATTTGTGGAAACAGTTTATACAAAAACATGTTATCAAACATCAATGATTAAACAATACAATTTGGTACTCGAGGCTTTGATACCACTGTTGGTAAGTGATTGTCTTTGAGCAGCGGAAAAACATATTTTAAAACGAAAAAGATCACTTACACATCCCAAAATCTAGGCACAGATTATATTATTTACATGCATATACTTAAAACATATAAAAATAGATCTGTGTAAAATAAAAAAGCCATACAAGGATCTAGAACACTTAAGCACGTTTGAAGGCTCCTCCAACATGGTTAGAGGCCATGAAATCTAAGATGGACTCCATGAATCAGAACCAAGTATGGCCTTTGGTGGATCCACCTGAAGGGGTAACACCTATAGGGTGTAAATGAGTCTTCAAGAATAAGACTGACATGGATGGTAACGTGCAAACCTATAAAGAACAACTAGTTGCTAAAGGTTTCAAACAGAAACATGGCATTGAGTATGATGAAACCTTTTCTTCAGTTGCAATGTTAAAGTCCATCTAGATTATGTTAGCAATTGTTGCATACCACGATTATGAGATTTGGCAGATGGATGTCAAAATTGCTTTTCTGAACAGAAACCTTGAAGAGGACGTCTATATGATGCAACCCAATGGTTTTGTTCTTGAAAGACAAGCAGAAAAGGTGTGCAAGTTGAAGAGATCAATTTATGGACTCAAGCAAGCATCAAGAAGCTGAAATATTCATTTTGATGAAGCTGTAAAGGAATTCAGATTCATCTAGAACGAAGACGAGCCTTGTTTATGCAAGAAATTTAGTGGGAGCACAGTAGCTTTCCTAGTATTATATGTCAATGACATATTAATAATTAGGAATGACATACCAAACTTGCAAACAGTAAAGTCTTGGTTATCCAAGTGTTTCTCCGTGAAGGACTTAGGAGAAGAAACCTACATCTCATATAAAGATCTATCATAATAGATCTCGTAGGTTGCTTGGCCTAAGTCAGAGTACGTATATAGACAAAGTACTGAAAAGCTTCAGTAGGGAAGAATCCAAGAAATGATTTTTTTCGATGTCACATTGTGTGTATCTATCAAAAAACATGTGTCCAAGGACACGAAAAGAGAGAGATAAGATGAGTAGGATTCCATATGCCTTGACAATAGGATCTATCATGTATGTCATGTTGTGTACTAGGATTGATGTCTCATGTGCCTTGAGCATTTATAGTAGATATCAATCAGATCAAGGTGAACAACAATGGATAGCTGTCAAGAATATCCTCAAGTACCTGAAATGGACTAAGGATGCATTCTT
Organism: Pistacia vera; assembly: GCF_008641045.1. Classification (NCBI taxonomy): domain Eukaryota; kingdom Viridiplantae; phylum Streptophyta; class Magnoliopsida; order Sapindales; family Anacardiaceae; genus Pistacia; species Pistacia vera. The sequence goes on along the minus strand of NW_022195866.1, from coordinate 620,123 downwards.
GTTTTATGGAGGAGAAGATGAGTTCACTGTAAGAGAATATAGTCATGCTAGTTTCCAGATTGATAAAGATGATTTTTGATTGTAGTTAGGATATGTATTCTATCTAAATAGAGCTGTAGTGAGTTGGAAAAGTTCAAAACAAAGCATTATGGCAAATTCTACAATGGAAGCTAAGTACATGGCATTATCTGATGTGACCAAAGAGGTTGTTTGGATTAAGAAGCTCATTACTGAATTGGTAGTGGTTCCAAGCATTGTTGATCCAGTCGAGCTATTTTGTGACAACAATGATGCCATTGCTCAAGCTAAGGAACCACAGTCTCACCAGCAATTCAAACATATACTCAGAAGATACCATCTGATTAAAGAGATTATTCAAAGAGGTGATGTGCAAATCAGCAAAGTACTTACCGATGACAATATAGAAGACCCAATGACGAAAGCTTTGTCGCAGGACTCGCAGCAAAAGCATGATAGGCATTTAGCATTATTTGATATTAAATACATGAATGATTGACTATAGTGAAAATGGAAGATTGTTAGGATTGGTGCACAAGAGCTAATAATATTAGGACATTTGTAATAATTTTATTGAATATCAATAAAGGCATAACTTCTATATCATAGCATTCATTTATATACTCATATATATATTGATATATGTCTTTAGAAGGGTTGAACCCTAATAAGGAAATTAGGTTTTTTAAATCTTAATTGTGAGAACCCTATGATCACATATGGCGGCCATTCTAGAACTATCTGTGGCCCTAGTATTAATCTGACAAAGGACGCAGATTATACAGTAAGGTTATCATAGCATTGAATGAACCTACCAAAAAGTAGTGACAGTTCTCACACGTCAAGGTTGTTAGGTGACAAACTGGTGTGACGCATGAGTGCTTGTTAATGACAAGTTCACTGGACTGACCCATCAGTGGATTCCACACAAGATGATAATGCAAGTGTCTATGGAATATATCCTCCAACGGATGGTGGTGCATGTGATCCCTCGACTTGAGATCATTAGAGTGTCGTGTGTAATTATTGATATAATTTGACATTAGCTTAATGTAATCCTATTTAAGGTTATTAGTATGGTAGTCGTTGATTACATCGAGAAGTACATTATAGGGTTATTAGTACCGTAGTCATTGATTACATCGAGAAGTACATTATGGTTACGGTGGATCTGTTAGGAAACGATCCAGTTGTGCAGCGGAAAAACAAAAATTTTACAACAATGGATCGTTCCTTAGAACCCAAAATCAGGGCACAGAAATTAAAGTTTATATATATTACAAGAATCTGCAGAAAATAAATCTAAAGTTTAGATTCATACCCACGTTGGAGGCTCCACCAATATTGTCTTTGAACGTGTTTGCTACCGATCCAAGTGTAGGATCGAACCTAAGAAGTCCACATGAAGATAATCACAAGGAACGAAGGAGGGATTTGCTAGATCCTCCTTGGCCTTAAGAAATCAAGAAGAAAACTTTGATTTTGGCACAAACCAAAATGGTGTGGGAGAGTGTTTTTCTTTGTGTTGTGTGTGTTTTCTTTTCTCTCAAAAGGCAAATTAAAATCACACAAACACTTTTTCTTTTATAGGCAAACTTAGTTGCCCTATTCCCATATGGAATGGGCTTGGGCTCCAACCCAAACACCCCATGTTACCAAACACTTCCAATTAGATATTTTATTTATTTCATCATTATCTCAATTAAAATCAATTAATATTTAATTAACATTTAATAATAATGATGATTTAATTAAATATGTGCGAACACATATTCTAAAATAATGTCACTTATTTAATTTTTTTAACAAATTAAATAAAGGCTACAACCTCATAAAATTTAATTGCACTGTGAAATTACCAAAATACCCTTTCCCCAAAAAGACGAAAACGTCATAATTTCTTCCTGGCTTTTAAATTATCTTCTATGTGTGTGACCCATAGGTCCTCATCATATTGGCAGTGTATAGTATCGCGATTAAACACCATTAATCGTCTCACTATACACAAACCAAGATTGGCTCTAGTAAGGCATCATGGGCACGGATAGATTGGATTCAACAAAGTAGTTACCTGTCAACGATATGATTACCGTACAATTCGATCCTTTCATCACACTGTATCTCGATGAGCGAAGGCATAGAATAGTGTCAACCTCCGGTTACTCTGATATTATGTATTCAATTTCTAGACCATGACCTGTATTATTAACCGGATAGAGCACAAATCAATCTCACTGTGGCCATAGTTTTAGTGTCATTGCCATATACTGAATTGCGCCGTGAGATAACTTCTCCCGTACTGGGGAGTGATGAATCCTCTGTCAATCCACCATAGTCTTGATACACTCCTTGATGTAGCCAATCACCACTGTATTGACAGCTCTAAATAGAACTGCGTTAGGCTAAGTCAATCTACACAAATCTGTGCATAAGGCGCTTTGGTGATCTCAAGTCTAAGGATCACCTGCACCAATATTCGTTAGAGGATTTGTTTCATAGACATTGGGGTTACCATCCAAATGGAATCCTCTGGGGGGTCAGTCCAATGAACTTGCTGCTGTATATCCGCTACAGCAGCACCCATGGTTGCACCAGGTTGTCACCAAACAACCTTGACAAGTGAGATCAGTCATTGCCTTTCGATAGGGTCGTTCAACACTTGAGCCTTACCGTATTATATGTGCCCTTACTTCAAAATAATACTGAGGCTACGAACGTTTTAGAATGACCAACATATATGCTACCAAGGTTCTCACTATCAAGATTTGAAACACTTGATACCCTCGTCATAGTTCTACCATTCTAAGGACATATATCAATACATATTGCAAAATAATGATTACGCGATATAGAATAAAATGCCTTTTATGATCAATGAACATTATTACAAAGAGTCAATTCTACAATAATTGATTGGCTCTAGGGCATCACTCTAACAATCTCACTTGCACTATAGCCAATCATTTATGTATTTAATACCAAATGATCTCAAGTGTCTTTCATGCTTCTGCTACGACAGAGGCTTTGTCAGTGGATCTACGAGATTGTCGTCAGTATGCACTTTACTAATCTGCACATTTTCCTCTCAACTATCTCTTTGATAAGATGGAAACACTGAGTATGTGTCTGGATTCTGATGAGACAGTGGTTCTGGCTTGAGCAATTGCTCCATTGTTGTCATATAGAGCTATAGGATCAACAATCGTAGGAACCACACCAAGTTCAGTAATGAACTCTTTAATAGCAGTATCTCCTTGGCACATCTGATAATGCAATATACTCAGCTCCATGTAGAGTCTGCTACAATGCTTTGCTTAGAGCTCTTCCAGCTCATTGCACCACCACTTGAGACAAAATACAAACCTTGATTGCAATCGATAATCATCTTTGTCTATTTGGAAACTAGCATCACTGTATCCTTTTACAGTGAACTCATCATCCCCTCCATAAACCAAGAACATATCCTTAGTCTCTTCAAGCACTTAAGAATATTCTGACAGCCATCCAGGGACGTCTTGGATCCGATGATATCTACTACAAGTGCTCAGCACATGAGACATCAATCTGAGTACTATCATGGCATACAGATGGATCCAATTGTTGATGCATATGGGATCCTCTATCCTATCTCTCTTCTTGTGTTTTAGGACACAATCCTTAGAGAGATAAACACCATGTGACGTCGAAAGAAATCCTTCTTGGATTCTTCCATAATAAATCTTTTCAGTACCTTGTCAATATACGCACTCTGACTTAGGCCAAGCAACCTACGTGATCTATCATGATAGATCTTTATACAAGGATGTAGGTTGCTTCTCCTAAGTCCTTCATGGAGAAGCACTTGGATAACCAAGTCTTTACCGACTGTAAGTTCGGTATATCATTCTCGATCAAAAGGATGTCATCGACCTACAACACTAGGAATGTTACTGCGCCTCCCACTCACTCTTGTAAAACAAGGCTCATCTTCGTTCTTGATAAAACCTAATTCTTTACGATTTCATCAAAACGAATGTTCCAGCTCCTTAAGTTGTTGAGTCCATAAATAGATCTCTGCAACTTGTTACCTTATTGCTTGACTACAAGAATGAAACCATCAGGTTGTGTCATATACACATCCTCCTCAAGGTTTCCGTCAAGAAAGTAGTTTTGACATCCATTTTCCAAATTCATAGTCATGATATGCAGCTATTGCAAGCATAATCCGGATGGATTTAATCATGGCAACCGGCGAAAAGGTTTCTTCCTAGTCAATGCCATGAATTTGTTTGAAACCTTTGGCAACCCGTAGTGCTTATAAGTATGCATGTTGCCATCCATGTCAGTCTTCTTCTTGAAACCCATTTAACTAGGGTTTACCCTTCAGGTGGTTCCACTAGAGAACACACTTGGTTCTGGTACATGGAGTCCATCTCAAATTCATGGCTTCAAGCCATTTAACGAAATCTGGATCCGATATAGCGTCTTCGTAGGTTCTGGGTTCATCGTCTTGGTAAATTAGTACGTCACCATGTTGAGTCACGAGATAATCTTATCTCTCAGGCTCATGGAGTACTCTCCCAGATTATGTAGCTCTGTGCTACCTGAGGTGGTTTACTTTGTTCCACAAGTTGTGGAGTAACCTCCTCATGATGGTCAACCACTTCCTGTGGCACATCATATCCTTCGTCTAGTTATCTTGTGGTTCTAGAACTTTATGAGTTCTACTTTCTCCTATAGTACTTCTTGAAAATATTCCTTTCCTAGGAAGACATCAGATCGAGCAACACAAATTTTGCGCTGTTCTGGGTAGTGAAATAGATACCTTGGTCTCTTTGAGTACCTCACAAATATACATTATAGGATTTTGGGCCCAGCTTGTTCGAAGTCAATTTCTTAACATAAGCTCCGCAACCCCAAATCCTTAGATAAGATAAGTTAGGCTTTGCACTCCATACATATGGAGTCTTATCTATCGGCTTTGATGGCACCAGGGTCAAAACGTGAGTCGCAGTCTCTAGGGCATAATTCTAGAATGATGCAGGTAAATCACTAAAACTCATATGGACCTAACCATGTCAAGTAAGGTCATGTTCCCCTTTCTAACACTCCATTGTGTTGGGGTGTATAAAGAGGGGTGAGTTGTGATACTATCCACATTCCTTCAGGTATTCTGAAAACCCTGACCTTAAGTATTCACCTCCTCGATCTGACCAAGAGCTAATACTTTTGCCCAACATATTCTATACTTCATTCTTGATTCCTTGAATTTATCAAAGGCTCCGATTTATGTCTCATAAGGTAGACATAGCCATATCTACTGAAATCATCAGTAAATGTGATGAAGTATGAATATCCACTCGGCTTCAACTGTTAGTGGACACATACATCACTATGGATGATGCCTAACAACTTAGTAGCTTCACTTTGTCCTGTGAAAGGAGACTTGGTATCTTGCTAAAGGCGTGACTCGCAATCCTCAAATGACTAAAGCCAAAAGGGTCCAAAACTCCATCCCTTTGAAGTTTGCAATGGGGTTTTTTAAATGACACAATCTACAGTGCCGAGATATGTCTGGTTTTGATTGCTATGTTTAGCTTTCTTGGTTTCAATGTTGAGAATATCTTTATTGTTTAAATCAAGAAAATATACATTATATAACCTTGCAATTCCAAATAGAATACCATTCAAAACTAAGGACAACAATCCATTAGTTATCTCAAAATGATACCCTATATTATCCAAAGCGGATACTGAAATAATTATTCAGAAATAGAAGGTACATGATAACAAGTTATGTAATTCAATAACAAGCCCGTAGGCAAAGATAAACGTAAGTCCCTACAGCCAATGCAGCCACATGTGCTCATTTCCAACTCGTAGGTCCACGTCTCCCTTGGCGAGCACTCTACTTGCCTTAGTCCCTGCACATCAGTACAAATATGAGTACCACATCGTGTCAATGACCCAAGATGTGAGGGAGAGAAATAATCTCAATCATAAAAATACCTGAAGTCATAGCCTTGACTTCTTCTTACTTGCGAGGAAAGGCTTGCAGTGTTTCCTCCAGTGGCCAGGCTTGCACAAAAGAAGCAGACTACCTTGCCCTTCCTTATGCCACTCTCAGGCCCAAGAGCAACATATCTTTGGGCTTGGGCTTGGGCTTGGGTTTGGCTTGGCCTTACCATTCTGTACCCTTACTTTACTGGCAGCAACTAGTAAAACAGGCTGGACTTTTTCAAGTCCTGCTCTGCAGTCCTTGGCATGTTCAAAAGTTTGACAGGGTTTTCTCCATCGTGTTCTCATTGAAATTCATTATGAACGGAGCACAAGGCCAAACAAGGATTGCAGAATTAAATTCATTTGTAATTCTGTATCCAAGCCACATCAAAGTCTCAAGCCTCCTAGTGCTCGATCATCTTGAGCACATGAGGACCAATTTGGGCACCCTCAGTTAGACGAGTCCCAAACAGTGCTTTCAACACCTTGTACCTTGTCGAGCATTTGTTTCAAATTGCTCCTTGAGGTGTAGAAAATGAGAAGAATCCATTCTCACGCTGCTTTTGCAACATAGGTGTCATCGATGTTAACATCAAGCATTTAACGCTATCAGCATCATCAAGGAACTTTTGATAAGTTTCCTTAACTTCCTGAGTGGCATCAGGATCAGACTCAGCCATTTATGGCTTTTCAAGGATATACAATTTCTTTTCTGACTTGAGTATAATCCGAAGATTACGATACCAGTCTGAGAAATTGGATCCATCCAACCTGCTTTCTTTGTCGATTATCGGTCGCAGGTTCATAATGCTCATTTTGGTGAATCTACAATTGCAGAAAAGATAAAGTTATTATAAAGTTCATTATTATTTAATATGGTCTTTTATTAAACAATACCCCCACTATTTTACTGAAGCCAATAGCCCTCACTATTAACTCGGGAAAGCCCGTTGACTTTCCTAGTGGATCGAGATCCCATCCTGCCCATTTCAAACCTTCGCTTTGGCGAACAAGCCAAAATGAGTTGATTAGGTAGGCCAACAAACTTAATCCACACCAGTTGATAGCTCACACTATTAACCTCAAATGTGAAAAAGGCAACAAGCCAATCACACAATCCAATGGCTCCAACCATTGTCCTCAAGCGTGATTCTCAGTATCAGTAGAGTGGACACTACATGTCACCACGTACAAATAATATGTCTACTGCTCTACTATGCCTATGACGCGTTTATCAACTTTCGCTTTGGCGAACAAGCAAAACAATCATTTTAAGTCGACCTATCACCATTAAGGAAAACTCCAATGCATTTTAACCTTCCATTGGTAGAAATGTACCCTTCGCTTTGGCGAACAAGGTTTCGACGAATAGTGGTTTGATTAAAACCATGGTGATGGAAGGCTTACGTGACTTAATATACTTTAATTGAGGGTTTGTTATTTAATGTCTCATCATATTATTATTTTTGTTAGAATGACATTGTTTGCCATGTTATTCAACATTCAACCTTAGCATGCATTCTAAACACAATATTAAAAAGTGCTGATACATGGCCCATCTAAAACCGATTTCCTCAAGCCTAGAGGAATTGGTGGGTCACCCAAGGGTCCTGTAATAAACATCTTGAGTCTTCAAGTATGGTTGCCCTGTCCTTTGGTCCGTCTTCAAGTACATTACAAAAATATCATTTAAATTTACAATAAGAATAATTATAAAAATTCTTTACATCAATAAATTTAGAAACCTTGATTTACATTCGAGGGGAATGAGATGAGAAGAGAATGTACATTGAGAAGAAGAGAAAGGCAGGACACGCAGGCCTTATTTAATAAATTTACAACCATACATACCAAAAAATTTAAAACATTCACCCTTACGTCTAAGGCTCATGTACCGGGCACCATGCAATATACAAACAAGTACATAGCATTCATTTAAAAAACAATCAATTTTTGAATCGGGTGGGTTATATATTAATTTCCATCTTAAATTTGCAGAATGATCATTGGCTTTATAGGTTATTACAGACTTCGCCGCGGCGAATATTTCCAGAATGTACTTCACCGTGGCGAAGCTTTAAACTTGGAAATCCCCAAATCGTACAGTTCGCGTTTTTTGCAGTTTTTGTGTAATAACATGAATCCAAATCAAATCGAACGCACAAACATTCGACCAGGATATCAACTAACCAATATAACATTCATCAACACATTATCAAACAAATTTATCAATTGATTCATTCAATCAATAGTAGATTTACAGATTTTGCAGATTTAACAAAAACGAGTTTTTCATGGCAGATTCATAAAGGCAACATGTTATTAACAAATACATGTAATCAACCATTCATAAAAACTGTAAAATCTAGTACCCTAGGCTCTGATACCACTGTTAGGAAACGACCCAGTTGCGCAGCGAAAAAACAAAAATTTTACAATAATGGATCGTTCCTTAAAACCCAAAATTAGGGCACAAAAATTAAAGTTTATATATATTACAAGAATCTGCAGAAAATAAATCTAAAGTTTAGATTCATACCCACGTTGGAGGCTCCACCAATATTGTCTCTAAATGTGTTTGCTACCGATCCAAGTGTAGGATCGAACCCAAGAAGTCCACACGAAGATAATCACAAGGAACAAATGAGGGATTTGCTAGATCCTCCTTAGCCTTAAGAAATCAAGAAGAAAACTTTGATTTTGGCACAAACCAAAATGGCGTGGGAGAGTGTTTTTCTTTGTGTTGCGTGTGTTTTCTTTTCCCTCAAAAGGCAAATTAAAATCACACAAATACTTTTTCTTTTATAGGCAAACTTAGTTGCCCTATTCCCATATGGAATGGGCTTGGGCTTCAACCCAAACACCCCATGTTACCAAACACTCCCAATTAGATATTTTATTTATTTCATCATTATCTCAATTAAAATCAATTAATATTTAATTAACATTTAATAATAATGATGATTTAATTAAATATGTGCGAACACATATTTAAACATAATTTCACTTATTTAATTTTTTTAACAAATTAAATAAAGGCTACGACCTCAGCAAATTTAATTGCACTGTGAAATTACCAAAATACCCTTTCGCCCAAAAAGACGAAAACACCCTTCTTTTTTCCTGGCTCTTAAATTATCTTCTATGTGTGTGACCCATAGGCTCCTCATCATACCGACAGTGTATAGCATCGCGATTAACACCAATTAATCGTCTCACTTATACATAGACCAAGATTGGCCCCTAGCAAGGCATCATGGCCACCCGATAGATTCGGATTCAGCAAAGTAGCTACTTGTCAATGATATGGTTACCGTACAATTCGATTCTTTCATCATACTGTATCTCGACGAGACGAAGGCATAAAAATAGTGTCAACCTCCGGTTACTCTAAATATTATGTATTCAGTTTCTAGACCAATGACCTGTATTATAAACCGGATAAAGCAACAACTCAATCCTACTGTGGCCACAGTTTTAGTGTCATTGCCATACACTGAATTGCGCAGTGAGATAATTTCTCCCATACCCGGGAGTGATGTATCCTCTGTCAATCCACCATAGTCTTGATACACTCCTTGATGTAGCCAATCACCACCGTATTGACAGCTTTGAATAGAACTGCATTAGGCTAGTGTCAAGCTGCACCAATCGGTGCACAAGGTGCTCTGGTGATCTCAAGTCTAAGGATCACATGCACCACCATTCGTTAGAGGATTTGTTCCATAGACATTGGGGTTACCATCCATATGAAATCCTCTGGTGGGTCATCTAGTGAACTTGATACGGTATATCTGCCTACAGCAAGCATCCATGTGTTGCACGAGGTTGTCACCAAACAACCTTGACAAGTGAGATCAGTCACTGCCTTTCGATAGGGTCGTTCAACACTATGATAGCCTTACTGTATTATATGTGCCCTTACTTCAGAATAATACTGGGGCTACAGACGTTTCTAGAATGGCCACCATATGTGCTCATAGGGTTCTCACTATCAAGATTTGAAGCACTTGATACCATCGTCACAGTTCTACCATTCTAAGGACATATATCAATACATATTGCAATAATAATGATTTACGCGATATAGAATAAAATGCCTTTTATTGATTAATGAACATTATTACAAAGAGTCAATTCTACAATAATTAATTGACTCTAGGGCATCTACTTCAATAGGATCAACAAAGGATTCATCACCCCTGGTTACAGGAGAAATTATCTCACTAAGATATTTGGTTAGGAACCACGACTGCAAAATATGTGGCCATACTGGAATCGAGTTGGTACTTGAATCCAAATTATATGGTTCTTGATTTGACAACCGAATATTAACATATCAAGGTACATTCATTGAAGTTCATGCTACTTCTGTACTTCAAACCTTGATGAGATAAATGATGATGAAAGGATTTGAATTGCACGGTAACCATACTGTTGAAAGGTTGCTACTTCATTGAATCTTTATTTGTTGGTAATCATGATGCCTTGCTAGAGGCCAATCTTGATTGGTGTACAGAACACTAATTAGCTAATGCTTAATTATAAATCCGGTCGCTGCCAACATAATAAATGGCCTATGGGTCACACACATTAAAGACAATTTTTATTGAGAATGGAGATTGTAAGTTATTTTGTCAACTTATGATTCTAGTGGTGTAATACTAGTCATTGTATGAACATTTCACCTTGAATATTACACAATCATTCTTGTTTAAATTTCTAGTGTGATGACCTTGTGTTAAAAGTGACCACCTTCTTTTACGTTGTTTATTTGCTATATCGGGTGAGCAACTCTGAGTCAGAGTGGTCACAATGCATCTGGCAGATTTTATTTGGGTAACACGTGTTATGCTTCTAGATTGCATGAGCTGTTATATTCTCTTTTGAGACATTTGTGTGGTCCATAGCTGTAATACTTTCTTTCTAGCTAGTATACTCGTAAAATAATCAATAAAACTTATTGAAAATATATATAAGAAAGTACACATATAAACGAGTCATAAAGTATGGGCCCATATTTAATTTTTCTTTATATACAAATATTTACAAAATATACTCAAAATAGCAAATTGATAGTGTAGCCCAAGCCTTCCACCGCGTGGCGTTCTGAGCGACCACAGCTCATCTATTACCTGGGTACAGTCACGCACTCTAATGGACTATACAATTCTTCTTTCTGAATTCTGAGGCCGCTCACTAAAGGCGGCGTGCATGTGGGACTCTGCCACTCACGAGCTCCCCATCGCAACAACCTTCTCTTCTTTTTATCTTTTTACACAGTTTTAACAAAAATTTCAGATTTGAATATCTTAATATTCTTATTTCTTTCTATTTTCTCTTTAACATATTTTAGTGCTTTTTCATGCTCTTATGAGATATATGCATGTAGATGGTTTCATGCTTATAATTCTAAATGCAAATGTTTAAATGCAAGGATGCCATGTAGCATAAAAAAATAAGTTTCTCTCTACCATCTACAAACTCATAGCAATTCATAAATGAATAAAACTCACGCATACACTTCTCTTGGACATTTCATCAAACATATTGCATGCATAATCAAACTCTATTTTGACTATAATTCTATCTCTTTCTCAAGCCACCAATATTTGGAGTAAAACTCCCTTAAACAATTACTGAACCTGTCCAAAACAACACACTCCCAAAAGTTCTACTCATCTCTTTCTAACTTCAACCAAACTTCAATTAATCATCATACAACCAAAACCACTTCTCATGGCTAAATTCTATTCACCAAACTCATCAATAATTCATCAATTTCATCAACAATTCTCAAATCATAAGCATATACATGTATGTAAAATCTCTACACACTTGATTTCTCAAATCATAACTTGGGTAGGATTTACTTACCTTTGATATGAGCAATCCAACCCCTTTTAGAATTTTCTTTGATCAAACTCTCTTCTTCTTAAATCCTATGAGCACAAACTATCCAAATTCAACACTTTAAAAATGAAATTCACTTCTTAGTGCAAGGATCTTACCTGAAGTTGCTTCGGATTGAAAATCCACTCAAAAGTACCCAAAATCTATGAATTTCTTTTGAAAAAGAAGTGAAGAAATTGAGAGGATTTGGAGGAGAAGTGGCGTGAAAATGGGTTGAAGAGTGGCTAGGGTTTCACTCTTCAATCCTTGATATAACATAAAAATATATAAGTTTCCCATTTTGCCCTTGCACTTTCTTTAAAATTTCATCTATGTCCCTTAGTCAATTACCATAATGCCCTCATTTTTACTGCATTCTCTATGAAATTCTATCTCTTTTCACTCCCCACTTTTTCAACTAATTTTGAGTGAAAAGACCATTTTACCCTTAATGCAAGTTTAAGGTATTTTCTTCACATTTTCTCAAAATAACTTTAGCAAAAATCAACTAAAGGTATAAGAGCATAAATTAAATTACGTACCTCCATGTGGGCGTTACAATTATACTTATCAAATTCATATTCAATGTGCTGGAAAGTTTTATTCTCTTTGATAGATGGCATCTTAATAATGGAATAAACTTTTATAAAGGTAAAAAGTTATTCCTTGCCACATGTCCCCTTGCATTGGAGCCCAAGTTTTCTATATATTCGGCTCCTCCAATTCAATTTTTTTCAAGCCTGATTGTTCCTATGATATTACTCTGAAAATTCCTTGAGGTTTCTTTTATTTTGAATCAGGTTTCATATGCCTTAGGTATTCTTACAAATACCTTGGTTACACTTTGTTTATTTGTTCATGGGTGGAACGTGGGTTTCCATTGGTGATGTTTGATAGGATTTTAAGCTTTCGGAGTTGAAGTACGTTGTTGGTGTTGATCCTTGAGAGGAACTCAAGGCTGACCAGGTGGTCTTGTGAATGTGGAGCTTGCTGTGGTAGTTAGAAGCTCAACCAAAGGGTGGAGTTTGAAGCGTTGTAAAACAAGGAGTGTTCTTGCAACTAATGCTTAACTTTGGATTTGTAATTGAATTGTAAATGTTTACCATAGTGGATTGGCTTCATCTAGACGAGGTCCCATAGATGTAGGCATGTTGCCGAACCATGTAAAAATCCCTGATGTTCTTTATTTTGTTTTATTGTTGGTTGTTTTGCAATGCTGAAGAATGAACACTAAAATCAACTTAGAAACCTATTCCGCTTAGGTTTAATTCACTTGGTAAAGGAATTAAATCATTCAAAAATGAAGGGTAATTTCATCTTTTTTGGACGAAAAGGGTATTTTGGTAATTTTTATGCAATTAAATTCACTAAAGGTTGTTGCCAACATTCAATATTTATATTGAAGTCAATTGAGCAAAGTTGTAATTATATTAATATTAATATGGAATAAATATATGGAATAAATATATCTAATATATTTAAATTATTTAAATATCCCATTAATTGAATATATGGATAAATAGATATTCATATTTATTTACTAGGAATATATATTTAATTGGGAAATATCCTATTGCAAAATAGAAAGGTATATTTAATTGGAAAATATCCCATTCCAAAATAAGGAATAGAAATATTTCTATTCCTAATGGGGAATATTTTCTTCCCACTATATAAGAAAAGGAACGGGAGAATTAAATAAAATAAAGTTCATTATTTTCTCCCAAATAAAAAATGCTAGTTGCCTATTAAGTTTTTGAGAGAGAATTTATTTCTCTCAATTGTGTGTTCTCTCTTCTTGCACTCAAGGATTCTAGCAAACTTCCTTGCATGTGGATTAGCTTCCGTGCCTTCGTGTGGACTTCTCAAGAGCAATTCCGTCTTGAATTAACTAGCGAAAAGTAAATCGAAGAACCTGAAGGAGCCTCCAAATGCAGGTAATAACAACAAACCTTGTATGGGTTGTTTTATTTTATAAACAGATTGCATATATCAATCTTGATCATGGGATTAACAGGTTAAATTGAATAATGTTTTGTATTATATTCCGCGTATTATTCAATGAAAACCCTACAGCGCATTGGGTGCTTATGCATGAGAATCCATCTACAATTATGGAGGAGGAGGGTTTTGACAATAGTCTAAAATATGGGATGCTAGACTGGGAAAGGATATCACGCAATACTAGTAAAAATTATTGTGTGAAGGTGTATGATATGGAAAAGAAGAAGTTAAAGACTTTGTTGAGGAGTGTTAGTAAAATTAGGTTGATGATAGATTTATGGAATTCAAGTAATTAGAAGATTGAGTACATAGTTTTAACATGGCATTAGATAGATAGCAATTGGAGGTTGAACAAACGTGTTCTCAACTTTGTTCATTTACCTCCTTCTCGTAATTGTCTCTAGATTGCTAATTCCATTTATAAGTGTTTGATGGAATGGGGAATTGAAAACAAGGTCTACACGATCTCAGTTGATAATGCTTCAAGTAATGATTTTGGCAATTAGGGTTCTGAAGAACATTTTTTTCATTAAACAAGAAGCTCATTGGTGGAGGTAAATTGTTTAATGTTCAGTGTTGTGCACACATATTAAATATTATGGTTCAAGATTGTCTTTCTTAGATTAAGTACATCATTGAAGACATCCATGATAGTGTTTCATATATCAATCAATCGGAGAGCAACTTATCATATTTTCAGAGATTGTGAAACATTTGCAATTGCCTTACCGAAAGCTCATTCTAGACTGTAAAATGAGGTCGATTTCAACTTATAAGATATTGGCAACTGCTCTTAAGTTCAAAGATGTCTTTCCAAGATTCAGAGAAAGAGAGCTTGATTATCATCTCTTGTCCTGACCTAGAAGATTGGGAGAAAGTAGAGGAAGTTTGTGAAATTTTGAACATTTTTAGTGTTGCCACTAATATCACATCTAAGAATGACTATCCAACTTCAAATTTATTTCTTAACGAGGTTTATCAAGTGAGAGTATTGTTGGATAAAAAATCAGAAGATGAAAATGAATTTATTCGAGACATGTTGAAGAAGATGGAAAAGAAGTTTGATAAGTATTGGGGGAATGTAATTTGTTGATGGTTGTAGCTATTGTCTTGGACCTTAGGTGCAAAATGAGGATGATTGACTTTTGCTTCCCTAAAATGTATGTTGACCATTATAAGAGTTTAGGAGGCCTTGTATGAGCTTTATGGGGAATATGTGGCTGATAATCAATCTTCTACTGTTAACCACAGTGTTGGAACTGAAAGGGTTGGTGAGGTGAATGCAGAAGATGAATCTTCTGGTTAGTTAGAATTTTTGAATTATCTGGGCGTGGTTGAAACAGTTGAACCAAAAAAATCTGAATTAGATTATTATTTGGGAAAAGGATGTTATAAGTGTCAAGGCATCTAGGGTTAGGGGGATCATGAAGCATTTGATGCTTTAGAGTGGTGGAAGGCGAATACTTTGAAATACCCTATCTTATCTAGGATGACTCGTGGTATACTAGTCATTCCTATCACCAAGGTGGCTTCAAATGCTACTTTTAGTGCTGGAAGTAGAGCTATTGACACTTATCGAGCTTCATTGTCTCAGGAAACAATGCAAGCGCTACTATGTGGAGGTGATTGGTGTCACAATCTCAATGGAGTGAAGAAAAAGAGCAAAGTAAGTTCCATTTATTAAAATTATAAAAGTATTTATTTTGGCCCTTTTATTTAGTAGTTGCTTTTATTTTAGTCTAATTTAAACCTTTTTCCCCTTTTTCTATTTTAGAAAGAGAAGAAACCAGTGGAGATTAAGCTTCATATCCCTTCAATTGATGGAAATCAAGAGATTGTTTGATCCTCCCAAGACTGTTTGATCTTCGGGACTCATTGGCAGGTATTTTTTTTTTTTTTTTTTTTAAGACAGATTACATTATATTTTTTTGCATATTGTTGATTTGGGTTTTGTTCTTTGTTCTATTTGTTCTTATTTTGCTTGGTTTGGACATGGAGATGTTGAGAATGGACTTGTTTGTTGGGAAGTATTGAAGACCAATTTTTACATGGAATACATAGAAATGTATTTAAGCTGCATGCTGGGTTTGGGCCATTTTCAGAAAGAGATGATTAATTTAATGAGAAGTAAAGAGTAGCAAGAAAAACCAGGAAAGTGTGAGAAGGAGAGGGAAAATTTGAGAGAAAATTTCCTTAAGAGACGTGTTGTATTTTTCATTAGTTTGTGAAGTATTACACGGTTTCTTTATGTACAAAATGGACTGTGGTCAACAAGTCAACACAATTCAGTCAACCATACACCTACTTCACAATGTGTAACAACTTTCACTTTTCCTAACATCCTCCCCTAAACCAAACCTCCTTAGCACTCAGCCAACAAGTTATTTGTTACATTCTCTGTACCTTTTCACAAATCCTAACATTCTCGCGTAAACTAAACTTCCATAAGACTAAAAGAAAGACCACAGTTTTGACTAATGCTTCCTTTGATCTGTTGCACTACATCAGGTAGCACTTATTAAATCTATAAAAACTCTGTTCTGAAAGTGGCAGCAATTCAACTTACAATGTGTCGTGCTCAACTGTATAATTGCACACCTGCAGGACTTAGATTTTTTCACATTAGTACTTCTGCTGAATGTCTTACATTAACAACACAATAAGCAATGTAAAACGACTGATAGCTGCAAAAACTTTTTTGAAAAAAGTGACTTCAGATAGTGTAAGGAACCAAGAAATGCCCTGAATCTGCTGAATAGCTCTGAAACATATCTGTAGTCAAGATCAGAAAACGCAGCCTGAAAATGCAAAACTTTCTCTGAAGTGCAACCCCAATATACATCTTAAAACAGCAGAATAACTCTGAAACACAAGTAAAGATCAGAAAATGCAGCTTGAAAATTCATGTAGTGAACAGGCCCTGAAACTGTAGAGTAAGTTCAGGATAATTCTGGACCAACATACACCTGAATACATCCAGCAAAAAACATAGCTTCATGTAGTGAATCATGCCCTAAAACTGTAGAGTAAGTTCAGGATAATTCTACATAACTTACTCTCTCTCAGAATCTGTAAGTAGACCAGACTGTTTCCCTTTGGGAGAATCTCTTACTGTCAGTTTCTCTCTTAGAGTTTCAAACTTGGAGGCTGAGAGAGCTTTAGTAAATACATCAGCTTTCTGAAATTCAGTAGAAACAAAGTGAACCTTAAGCTTGTTAGCTGTGACATGTTCCCTCATATAGTGAGCATCTAATTCAATATGCTTTTATTTCAAATAAATTCAATTATTTTAATTTAAAAAAATAAATATTCTTAATCATATAATATTGAAGGATAAAGATAAATTTGAATTTTAATATGAAATTAATGGAATAGGGATTCAGAATCCCATTTCCTTTTCAATCCATGAAGTAAGCATTGCATTTGTGCATGTAGACTTGATACCAATAAATGAAATATAAATATCTTTAAACACCTTGAAACTCAGAAATTTATTATTTATCAAAGAGGTTTAAATATACTTTGAATCGCATTATTCTTTAGCATATGTGTAATATAAACTATAGTCGGAGAATTTGGAGTAATTTAAAAAAAAAAATGCAGAAATCTCAAAAATATTATGGTTATAACGAGAAATATTTGAAAATCTGTACAAAACAATTTTGTTTGAAAGTCATATGTACGAATTATAAAATAAATTATGTATACAGATAATACACCGTGCATGTACACCAATATATTGATACAAAACACACATATTTAAAATTTTCACATATATATATATATTTTTTTTTTTTTTTTTTTCCAATTCACTCTAAAATATTGTTTGACATTTATTGACTTAGGCAAAGACTCAACCGCCACTACGCTTCGAACTTGCAGAATAATTCAATTCCTTGCACTTGCACAAAATAACGTCTGATCTTTTATCAATCATTTTTCCAATTGAAGATTTCGTTAACATGCTTAAATTTGAGTCATTCCGAATGATAAACCAAGCTAGGAAAGAAAGTAATCTTCCCCCTACTTATAATGTGGAAATTTGTGAAGATTTTAAGAAAGCAAAAATGAAATTGACAACTGATTTTGTATTTAACACTAGTGTTAAGAGTGAATACAACCAAGATCTCTCTTATATATAAAAGAGAGAATCAGTTAGAATCAGTAAAGTGGCTCATGTGAGCTTAAACAATTTACAATTGATATCTATAAAGTGAGCTACTTAAAATGACATCATCTTTGACAAATAACTGTGTGATCCTCTGTGTTTTTCAGAATTGCAGTTTTCACCCTTTGTATGGTCAACATTTCCCCTCAAACTGAACTACTCCTCATGTGGTTGAAGGTCAACACTTCCCTTCAAACCAAACTTCATTTCCCTGGCTATGTTTTTGACAGCTAAGGTTCAGAACTTTGTTTCTTCTTGTCAGCAGCCTGAATGACTTTTAAAACAACACCACAGCATATACTACTCATGATGTGATTGACACACAATACTGATCATCAAAACAACACCACATCATATACTACTCATGGTGTAATTGACACACACAATACCGATCATCAACTGAGCACTAAATTATGTTCCAACTTTAGCTAAAACTGCTCTTTCAATTAATAGCTTCTGAACTGCATTTTTTTTTTTTTTTATTAATTAAACTCTGCTCTAGCTTTAGCTAAATCTGTTGCTTCAATTAATACTTTCTAAACTACATTTTACTTTTCAACTTCGGAACTACAGTCTACTAGCTGAATTGTTGTAGTAACAACTTTCTAAATTAGCTTGATATTTTAGCTTCTGCATCAGCGCGCAGAGTCTTTAGTACAACACTTTACTTCCTCTCTTTTTCCAGAATCAGGCATGGCTATAACAGTCAATTTTTACTTCAATTCAAGGAATTGAGCTGCTGATAAAGCTTTGGTAAGTACATCATCAATTTGCATCTGAGATGGAACATACTGAACCATGATCTTTTTAGCTAAAACCTGATCCCTGATGTAATGAATATCAATCTCAATATGCTTGGTCTTGGAATGAAAAACAGGATTTGTAGCAAGGGCACCAGCGCTGACATTATCGCACTAAATTACTGGAGGAGTGTTCAGAATCAAACCTAACTCAGAAAACATGCTTTGTAACCAAGCTATTTCAGTGGCTATGTGTGCTAAGGCTCTATATTTAGCCTTTGTTGAAGAAAGGGCAACAACCCTCTGTTTTCATGAACTCCATTGGATAAGATTAGGTCCTAGATAAACACAATACCCACTTGTGGATTGTCGATCATCTAAGTTATTGCCCCAGTCTGCATCAGCATAGCATTCAACATTCAGAGATGCAACTGGTCTGAATTGCAACCCATGATAAGATGTCGGGTCTGGTTAAAGTTCAGTATTAGAGGGCCCTGATGGTGTTTCTGTATAGGCTAGGATCTTTGAACAATTCACTGTCAATGGAAGAAAGTTTTGCGCCAACAGCCATGGGAGTGGAACATGCATGAGCATCCATCATCTTAGTTTTGGATAGCAAATCAATGATGTATTTTGTTTGCTTCAAGTGAATGCCAACAGAGGTCCTTGTGGCTTCCAAACCAAGAAAATACTTAATAGACTCAAGAGTTTTTAAGGCAAACTGATCATTGAGATCTTGAACAAGTTGATGTATGGATGAGACATTGGATCCAGTAATCAATATATCATCAATGTATACAAGGACATAGATGATATAGGAATCAATTTTAAGAATGAATAAGCTGGAGCCAGATATAGAGTTTTTAAAACCTCTGTCCAGAAGAGCAAACTTCAACTTGTCAAATCACGCTCTTGGAGCCTGTTTAAGGCCATAAAGGGCTTTGTTCAACTTGCAAACATGAGTAGGATATTGAGGATTTTCAAATCCTTCAGGCTGCCTCATATAAACTGTTTGATTAAGAGTACCATTTAGAAATGCATTATTGACATCTATTTATTGGATGTCCCAGCCATTAGTCACAGCAAGGGTTAGTATAATTCTGATGGTTTAGGGCTTAATAATAGAGCTAACAGTTTCAAAAAAATCCAAGCCAGGGGTTTGCTAAAACCCCTTGGCAACCAGCCTTGCTTTGTACTTTTGTAGGGACCCATTAGCATGAAACTTTGTCTTGAAGACCTATTTGTTACCAACAATTTGCATATCATTCATCTTGGGAACAAGGGACCAAGTGTTGTTCTTTATAGTGCATCATACTCAAGTTACATGGCTTCTCTCCATTCACTACTGACCAAGACTTCAACAACTGAATCAGGTTTTGGTAGGACAGGTTCTTGACCATATATGATAAGGGCTATTTTGTTTTGAAGACTAGTTTTTGCTCTTGTTAACATATGATGCGTGTTTATAGGTAGAGGAAAGGTTGCTGATGTTGAATGATCTATTTTAGGAAGGTTTAATGTAGTAGGCAAACTAGTTGATGAAGTAAGAAATTGTATGGAGTCAAATCAATTACAAGAGGACAGTGAGAAGGCTCCTGATTTTGTAATTGGTGAGATTGGGATGTAATAGGTTGATTTTGAATGGTAAGAGGGTGTGATGTCATAGGTTTATCAGTGGATGAAACAGACAATTGAGATGGTGTTAAGTCTACTATGAGAGGGCAGGAATGAGGTTCCTGGTAGTGAGAAGGCTCCTGATTTTGTAATCAGTGAGGTTGTGATGTAGTAGGTTGATTTTGACTGGTGAAAGGGTGTAATGTGGTAGGTGTTGGATGAGATTCAGTAACTGGTACATGTGATTGGTGAGGTAAAGCTGATGATGGTAAGGAAAAACTTTCTGAAGGTAGAGTGGTGTTGGAGACAGGTTTGGATTGATGGGAAAGTGATGTTGAGGAGGAGTTTTGTGCACCAACTCTTGAAGTAGGAATGGATGCAGAACATGATACTACTGGAGATACTTTACTGTTGGGAGCTATTGGTGATTGAGGAACTAAATCAATAGGAGACATTGATGATGGTACTGACAAAAAAGGAAAGCTAAAACTAGAAGAGATGTTAGTTGACTGTGAAAAAGGTGGAACTTGAGAGTGAAGAAATTGTGTACAAAAGGAAATTCATCATCAATAAAAGTGACATTGGGTGTAATAAAAATTTTGCGTTTGCCTTCAGGACTTAAACACCTATAGCCTTTATGAACTAGACTATATCCTACAAATACACACTTAGAAGAATGAAAACTAAGTTTGTGCCTATTGTAATATCTTAGGTAAGGAAAACATGCACATCCAAAAACCTTTAAAGATGAATAAAGGGGTAATCTACAAAACAACAATTGATAAGGACACTTAAAATCAAGAATAGCAGATGACATCCTGTTGATTAAGAACACTGTTGTATCAAATTCAAGCCACCAAAAAGTCATAGGCATAGAGGCATGTGCAAGTAGAGTGAGACCCGTTTCAACTATATGCCTATCTTTTCTCTCACTTTGTGCATTTTGTTGATGGACATAAGCATAAGAGTGCTTAAACTGAATGCCAGATTTGGTTAGGTAAGGAATTAAACCCCTATATTCACTCCCTTGATTAGACTGTAGACACTTAAGTTTATGAGTAAATTGTCTCTCAACTAAATAATGAAATTTAACAAAAACATAATGCACTTCAGCTTTGGTTCTTAAGGGAAAAAGCCATGTAAATCTGCTAAAATCGTCAAGAAAATGCTCATAGTATTTAAAGCCTTCAATGGATGCCACTGGAGAAGGACCCCAAATGTCACTGTGAACTAATTCAAAGGAGTAGTGGCTCTAGAATGAGAAACAGGAAAACTGTTTTTGTGCATTTTGCCAAGTTGGCATGCATCACAAAAAGGAATGGAAAGAATATGCTTTGAAGAGTTGTGATTAATTTGCAACATGATTTTCTGAAAAACTTCTGAATGTGGATGCCCTAATCTTTTATGCCATAGTGATGAAATGCTTTGTTTGTGATTAGTGGCTTGAAGGGCTAAAGGTGAACTGGGCAGATATGTATGACACTGAGGAACAACATTATCATCAGTATTACTACTAGTACTAGAATCAATTTCAACAGCATTGCAAGCACTATTATTAGCAGTGTAATTATGAACAACATCAACAGCATGGTAATCAACCACAAAGTTAATACCAGTAGCATCAAAATCAACAGAAACATCATGACTAGTAGTTCTATTATGAGTATCATCAACAACATGACTATTATCATTAGAATAAATGCCATCAGTATCAAACTTAACACCAGCAATATTATAACAAAAAAAATTAGCATTATTATCATTAAAATGATCAATAGTAGGAGTCTCATTGGTATGATCAATCATATTACTTAGATTAGAGACATTATTATTAGAGAAAGAGTAATCAGAAACAGAGATGTTTTTATTTATTGAAGGAATATTACAACTATCCAGAATTGACTCTGTGGACTCATTATCAATATTAACAGCAACTTTTGTGCAACTTGACGGACTGACACTAGTTTGCAACTCACTAAGACTCTTATGTGGGATCTTATTTCTTAAGGTAGATATAGACTTATGGGAATCAATGTCAGTAACACTAGGAAAACAATTTTGATTTTGAGGTTTGGAGCTTGCGACAAAAACAAAATTTTGTGAATTAAGAGGGATAGAAGACTGAGCTAAAGTGTCTTGAGAACTGATAGATGGAAGTCTCAATTGATATAGCCCAGCATTAAGTTCTCCATGTAGTAAAACTACTCTAGAAACCTTGTCATTAACATTGCAACAGTCAGAGTTAAATTCAACCACTACATTATTGTCTTTAGTAAATTTGGATATACTAAGCAAGTTTTTTGTAATTCTTGGTACACACAAAAAAATTTTTAGATGTAGACATTTATTTTTTAGAAAACTAGGTAAAGAAGCAAAGCCAACATGGGATATATCAAGAAACTCACCACTGCCTACTTGTAATTGTTCAACTCCACCATAATTTCTACTCACATTCAACTGATTAAGATCTGTAGTGACATGGTCGGTGGCACCAAAATCCATATACCAGGTAGGATCTGATGAGACAGAGGCACCAGTAGGAATAAAGGTTAATGAATGAGAGCTGATAGGTATGTTTTGATGAGAGGCTAGGTAGGCTTGTTTAGGTGTTTGTTGCTATTTGTTGGGTACTTGGAATCCTTGTTGTGAAGTTGTAAAGGCTGTGATTGATGAGAAGTTTCAGTAAATGTCCTTGGTATTGTGATCCTTCATGCAAATGGGGAGATTGAACAGATTATTGTGGCAAGATACTACTATTGGGAATGTTGAGATAATTGTGTCCAGAGATGATAAGAGCTTGAGAACCAAAGTGAGATACGATCTAGCACCTATTTGTTGTGGGGAAGGATTATACTAAGGAGAGGTCCCATTATAATTGGAGTTATACCTATGGTAATATTGCACTGCAATATGACATATCTTGCTGCAGACTTGGCAGATTAGTCTTCCTCTGCCATTACCCCTACCATGACCTCTTCCAGTATTATGAAAGACAACAGGTCTATAAGTAGGTATTGAAGGACTATAATAGGTCTGAGAAGGTTGAACGTAATGCAGATCAGTTTGTTCAGTGGGAATGCTAGCCACCAGAGGATAATGTTGTGTGTAAGAGGGATAAGATAAGGTGTTTAGGGAAGGTGTAAACTGTGTGAGAGGAGTTGGATTTCCAGTAGAGCTAAGTGAAGTATTAACAGTACTTGAATGAGTAAGTTTAAAGGGAGGATTACTGGAATTACTCACTGCAGCTATATGTACTGAACTTGTTGGAAAATCAATAGAATTGAATTTCTCCAGTCTTAACTCACATTTCTATAGAAGATACTGTGCTTCTTAAATGCTTACAGAATCAAACCTAGACTCAAGTCTGGAGGTTAAATTGACTACAACAGCATCAAATTCAAGACCTAACCCATCCAGTACATATTGAAGAACATCTTCACCAGAAACAACTTGTCCACTAGATGCCAAACTTTTAGCTATCCCTTTCATTTTCTTGATGTAGTCATTGACACTAAGGTTTCCTTTTTGAGTATTTTGAAGTAAGTTTTTTAGGTGTAGTGCCCTAGCTTTAGAATCTGACAAGAATTCCTTTTAAAGTGTGAACCAAACATCGGTAGAGAGTTGGCACTTGATACACTGCTAAACATACACTCGGATATTGATGCAAGTAAATTTATTAATACGTTTCCACGCAAAATATTCAAGATTGATTTTTTCTTTAGCTAGGGTTTCTTTAGAGCTAATTATTCCTAATTCAGTTGAAATATCAATTGGTGAAGTAAGTGAAGGCTCAGGACAGGGGATCAAACCTGTCAAATGTTCTTCCAATCCATGAGCTTTGATTGTGAACAGAACTTATGAATGCCAGAACTGATAGTTATCACGGTAATTGTCTCTCCTTAGCTTCATATTTATTACTTGAAGACTTTAAGGAACAATCGAAGAATGAAGCTCAGACAAGTTGTGAATTTTATTCACATTCTTTGCAGAATTGTCAAGACCAGAATGCTCAGCCATCGACGCGAGTCAACGACTCTGATACCATGTGAAGATTTTAAGAAAGCAAAAATAAAATTAACAACTGATTTTTTATTTAACAGTGTTAAGAGTGAATACAACCAAGATCGCTCTTATATATAAACGAGAGAATCAGTTATAATCAATAAAGTAGCTCATGTGAGCTTAAACAATGTACAATTGATATTTGTAAAGTGAGCTACTTAAAATGGCATCGTCTTTGACAAATAGCTGTGTGATCCTTTATGTTTTTCAGAATTGTAGTTTTAACCCTTTCTATGGTCATCAAAATTAAAACAATCAATATGGGTTGCTTTATTTTATACTCTTAATACAATACTAATTAACAAGGGCAACCATACTTAATGCTTTTCTTTGCTAAAACAACTTCAAAAGCACCATGCTGCTTATTTTATATCCACTTATGAGCAAATTAACAAGAAAACAAATATGATTTTCATTTTGTCATATATATATATAGATAGATAGATATATAAGCTGAATACCCATGCGCGTTGTTCACCATGTGACACATTTTGGAACTCATAGAATTGTTCTATTTTGACACATATGATTTGTGGTTGCTATGTGGTTGAATTTTATTGGTGATGTTGTAGAGAGATATTAATTGATGAATTGGTATTCCAAATCCAAAGGTAAAAGCATACCTATTTGAGTGACACATAAGACACTTTTTTCTTCTCTTTTCTTTATTTTTTAGTTCTAAAATTGTTTTATTTTGGAGCTCTAGAATTGCTCTCTCTTGCCACGTTGGGTGCGTGGTTTAATGAGATATTCTTAGCTCTAAGATTCATGAATACCCATACTAGTTGTTCACCATGAATACACATGCGGGCTGTTCGCCATGTGGCACATTTTAGAAGCTTTAGAATTGCTCAATTTTGACACATTGGATTGACAAGCCAATCAAATTGCTCTATCTTGACACATTGGATTGGTACCTATTACTCTATCTATAATTATTAATTAATTAAAAAATTGGAACAATTCTAATTATATAGGTGCATTGCATTGGCATTCTAAAGGTCTAACCATAATGACACCTTATATTTGTGATTGTCATGTGGTTGAATTTTATTGGTGATGATGTAGACAATATTAATTGTTGCATTCATATTCGAAAGTCTAAATAAATAGATATAAAGATTGGATTATATAGGTGCATTGCATTGTTGTATTAATAATTAATAATAATACTAATTATATAGGTGCATTGTATTGACATTCTAAAGGTCTATCTATAAGGACACCTTAGATTTGTGATTGCCATGTGGTTGAATTTTATTGGTGATGATGTAAACAATATTATTTGCTACATTGGTATTCCAAAGTCTAAATAAATAGACATAAAGATTGCATTTGTAGTAAAAGCATACATGTTTATTAATAATTATATAGATGCATTGTATTGACATTGCAAACCTTTCTTCGTATTCAATTCGTATTTAATTGTGTTGGCATTCGAAAGGTCTAAATAAGGGGTTATAAAAGGGGCGTAAGTTCAGTTGTTTATTATCGCAATATGTTAGTTAGTGTCAACAATACGTCTGGTCTTTTGTTAAATGTTTATAGGTCATGTTAGTTTGTGTCAGTAATGCGTCTGTTCTTCATGATTTTATTAATCGATGATTTTTTATTTGTTTATGTTTTTATTGTTGTTTACAGGTCAAAGATTCATGAATTGGAATGGAATAAAGGCAGGATGTCCGATTGACATTGTCAAATGAGTTGTTATTTTCATTCGTTCTTCTGAACTGTAAGCATATCTTCTAACTATTTTAATACGAAATTGTAAGTATATCTCCTAACTATTTTAACGGTTATTATTTGATTGAATGATTGTTTTTGTTTGGTCAATCTATTTGAATGATTAATTTTGTTGGTCTTGCCGAACAGTAAGTGTATTCCTTAACAATTTTAATGTGAAGATTAATTAACTTTTGTTGATTTTGTTTTCAGGTAACAGTTGTTATATGAATGAATAATTGTTCCTTAACAAATCTTAACATGAAGATCGATTAAATTTTGTTATGTTTGTTTTCAAGGAAATGTTCATGTACTTTACATAAGATCAAATAGAGGATGATCCTATTGCCAACCGAACTGTGAATATGTGTCATATCTATATTAGTAGAGACAGTTCAATTGTGTTGAATATGTTTTCTATAAAAACATTCGTGTATTTTAATTTGTTATATGAATGATTTATTGTTTATGTCCTGTTGATGTGGGAGTATATATGTTAAATGAATTAATTTTGACTGATTTCGTTTTCCAATTAATAAGTGTTATTTGAAATATTTCTTGTCAGTCCTAATATGATCATCCCTTAAATTTGGGTTAAGTAAACCATTCATTTTAACATCACATACATTTCGGTTTCCCCTGAAAAATCAATAGTAATTTGACCATAACTTGCTCAATAAAAATCCAATTGATGAGAGGATTAAATCTTTAGAAACTAGACAGACAGGGCTTTAATTTGATATATTATATACTTAATTTGGATAACTGTAGCCCTGTCAAACTATTCCTTTTATCATCACACACATTTCAGCTTCCACTGAATAGTTAGTAGTAAATTGACCATAACTTATTCAATAAAAATCCAATTGATGAGAGGTTTGAAACTTTAGAAAGTAGATAAACAGGGATTTAATTTTATATATTATGCGTTTAATTTGGATAACTGTAGCTCCACTGCCAAACCATTCCTTTTATCATCACTCACATTTTGATTTCTCAAGTTTCTCAATTTCCACTAAATAGTCAGTAGTAAATTAGCCTAACTTGCTCAATAAAAATCCAATTGATGAGCAGTTTGAATATTTGAAAACTAGATAGATAGGGCTTTAATTTGATATATTATACGCTTAATTTGGATAACTATAGCCCCACATCTGAACCATTTCTTTTATCATCACACACATTTCGGTTTCCACTAAACAGTCAGTAGTAAATTGACCATAACTTGCTTAATAAAACTCTAATTGATGAGAGGTTTGATTTGAATATTTAGAAACTATACATATATGGATTTAATTAGGTATATAACACACTTAATTTGGAAAAATGTAACCCCACTTCTGAACCATTCCTTTTATCATCACAAACATTTCCGTTTCCCCTATTTCTCGATTTCCACTAAACAATCAGTAGTAAATTAGTCATAATTTTCTCAATAAAAATCCAATTGATGAGCGGTTTGAATATTTGGAAACTAGAAAGATAGAGTTTTAATTTGATATATTATACGATGAATTTGGATAACCATAGACCTACGACCGAACCATTCATTTTATCATCACACATATAAAATCAATATATATAAAGCTGAATACCCATGCGGGTTGTTCTCCAGGTGGCATATTTTGGAAGCTCTAGAATTGCTCCATGATGAGAATGCAAAATGTCATATTTACCCCCCTTAATGTCTAGTCTTTTATACTTATTTGTTGCCTAAATGTACTCATTATTATTCTCTCTTGATTTAGGATGCAAATGGAGGCGTTAAATGTAAAACAGAACTAATTAGGTGAATTCAGACAGTTTTGACATCGCTTCATAATCTGGGCATAACTCTCTCATCCAAGCTCCGATTGAGATGATTCAAAATTCTGTGGAACCCTAAGAAAGATCTCTACAACTTTAATGTTTTGAGTTTGGATAGATACTCACTGCATCAAGGTTGTAATAGGGCTTGAAGTTGACACACCTGCATTGCTGATGTTCTGGAACATTCCGCCTTGTCATGCAATAAATAGGCAGATTTTTATAGGAAGTTTTAAAGACCTTGTCATGCAATAATCGGGCTTGAAGTTACAGGAACTTTCCTATTTTATTTTAGGACTTTATTATTTTATTTCCAATTAATCAGATTAGGATAAATGTTACTTTAGGATATTAGAATATTTTGAGGAGATTGAGTAGAATTCGAATTCGAATTTAGATATTTTTACAGAGAGATCAGATTGGGATATATCACACATGCCTCTCTCTTCTCTCGGATGGAATTCGTTTTTCTTTTGAGTTTTTCATAGCCATGAGCGGCTAAACTTTCATAACTTGGTTGAAGGAAACGGAGACCTCGGAATCAATAAAACTGTGAGATCTATCTGTTTTTAGTGTTCTATTTATATTTTGAGTATTGGATGTTCTTCTATGCATATTGTCATGATTGTTGCGTTTAATTACTAGGAGGCCTACTAGTTTATTATTTTTTGCAATCTACTGCTAAGTTAGATATCAAATCCGTAATTGTTTGATCCCTTTAACTTGTGAAGCAATTAGGGTTTAAGAATTTGCTGCATCAGGAATTATTAAGTCTTAAGATGAACATTCAATTAAATTAAATACAACTGCTTGAGTTTGTGTTGTTTAGCTTCATCGATCTCTCTAGTTCTTAAGGCTGCCACTAGATTAAATCTTTAGCACTTGTCTAGGGTTGTTTAGTAGTAAGATTAATTAGATCGCTTGTTTCCTAATTAATTACAACTAAGGAAAGGTAGGAAAATAGTTTCAATGGTGAATATTCAAGGTATGAATTGATTTATATTTGCATCGATGATTAGTTGTAAGATTCCGATGGTGGTTGTTGACTTAGACCAAGGTTTGTTATTTTGATTGATTGATTAATTTGAATTGTTGTTTTCCTAAAATTGTTTCTGTTTTTACTCAAACGCACCCCCCCCCCCCCTAGCCTTGTTCACATAACATAAAATTCGGTTAAACACTCTCCGTGGGAACGATCCATACTCATACTACTACGTGTATTTTTAGGGTTTTAATTCTGGGTGCCTACGACAACACGCCGCTCCATAACATTGGATTGACAAGCCAATCAAATTGCTCTATCTTGACACGTTGGATTGGTATTTATTACTCCATTTATAATTATTAATTAATTAAAAAAATTGGAACAATTCTAATTATATAGGTGCATTGCATTGACATTCTAAAGGTCTAACCATAATGACACCTTATATTTGTGATTGTTATGTGGTTGAATTTTATTGGTGAAAATGTAGACAATATTAATTGCTGCATTGGTATTCCAAAGTCTAAATAAATAGACATAAAGATTGGATTACATAGGTTCATTGCATTGTTGTATTAATAATTAATAATAATACTAATTATATAGGTGCATTGCATTGACATTCTAAAGGTCTAACCATAAGGACACCTTGGATTTGTAATTGTCATGTGGTTGAATTTTATTGGTGATGATGTAGACAATATCAATTGCTGCATTGGTATTCCAAAGACTAAATAAATAGACATAAAGATTGGATTATATAGGTGCATTGCATTGGTAGTAAAAGCATACATGTTTATTAATAATTATATAGGTGCATTGTATTGACATTGCAAACCTTTCTTCGTATTCAATTCGTATTTAATTATGTTGGCATTCGAAAGGTTTAAATAAGGGGTTATAAAAGGGGCGTATCGTAACATCCACTTTGAGGTACATCTTTGATTCATGTTCATTTGCCTTTAAATGTTGTTTGTTGGCTCTTAGTCGAATTGATTTTTGTTAGAATTGTTTGGATGCCCTGAATTTGGTGAAGTCTTGGCGGATTTTGGGAAATGCAAACTTCGCCACGGCGATGTAAGCTTTGTATTTTTTTGCCAGGGCGACGAGCTGGCTGATTTTCCTTGTGAAGTTTTTAGAGAATTTTTCATAGGGGTGAAGTAACCTTTCTACCCCTAATTAGCAGGAAAAGTGGTGAGTGAAATGCAAGGAAATTTTATGGAGAATATTTTAGAATGGGGGTGAATTTGTAAAGAATGAAAGGACAAGTATGGAATTTTTAAGAAAGTGTAAGGGCAAAATAGGAAAGAGTGTTTATTTATATGAGACAAAAAGGGTTTAGCCTTAGAAACCCTCCCATTCTCTACACCTCATACAGTTCTACTACTCTCAATTTCTCTCAACTCTTCATCCATTTGCTAAAGGAAATTGAGGGCTTTTGGTTGGATTCTTATAAGGATTTGATCCTAAGCATCAAGAGGTACGGAGTCTTGTTCTAGACATAAGATTAAGTTGTTTTAATGTTGAATTCTTATTAAGTTTATGCTTAGGGTTTAAGAGGAAGAACAAGTCCACCAAGATAAAGAGTTTCTTGTGGAACTACTCAAGCCAAAAGTAAGTAAATCCAACCCAAGTTAAGATTTAAGCAATCAACTAATTTGATATGCATGTATGTGCTTATGAGTTGAATTTGATTGGTGAGAATGTGACTATTGATGAGTAAATGGCTATTGATGAGTAGATTTGAGCCATGAGAAGTAGAGTTGAGATTGTGGTAACCAAGTGAAGTTTGGTTGCATGTAGAAAGAAATTAAGTAAAATATTTGAAGTGTTTTTCTTGGCCATGTTTAGATTTGTTGTGGAGGGGTTTTGCTCCATGAATGGATGGTTAAAGAAAGAAGTAGAGATGTATTAAAAATAGAATTAAAATATGCATGCATGATGTTTGATGAAATGCCTAAGAGAAGCTTATGCATAAGTAGAGAACCTTATTTTTGTGCAACATAGCATAATTGCACTTAAGAAAGAAACATAAGCATGAGCCATCCATATGCATATACTTACATATGCATGAGAACCTAAAGAAAGAATAAAGGAAACACTACAACACAAATGGCCTACGTTAACATGCAAAAAGTGTTACCGTAGGTAATTCGTAGCATTTATAAGGATGCTATGCAGCCCGTTTTACTAAAAAGTAGATTGGTAATACTTTTTGTATGTTCTAATCATTTCAGTAACTGTCATAAAATGTTGTTGTTAAGTAATTTAGAGCACTTATTCATAGTTACAAATGATTTTTGGTAACACTGTATAATGTATAATGTTTTCTATAACATTCTTAACCTGTTACAGTTTAATTTCTGTAACATTCTTAAAATGCTATAAATAAGTTTTCTGTAACATTCTTAACCTGTTATGGTTTAGTTTTTTGTAACATTCCAAAATGCTATAAATAAGTGTTTTGTAACTTTCTTAACCTGTTACAGTTTAGTTTTCTGTAACATCTCAAAATGCTATAATAGTATTTTGTAACATTGTTAAAATGCTACAGAAGAGATTTTAATAACATGTGAAAAGTGCTACCAAAGTATCATTCATTGCATTTAGTAAATGTTACAAATTATTTTTCCATAACATTTTGAAAGTGGTACAATGTGTGTTTATAGCATATATAAACTGTTATACTTGTTATTTAAATAATACAAATTATAAATAATGATACACTAATTTTCCAAATAACATTTCATTGTGGTGAACCTCATATACAAAAATTTGCATATATGCCTAATAAATAGGCACCCAACATCCTTTACACCCATGAATCTAATATGCTTCATATATCATACCAGATTTTGTAACATATAAACCTTCATATCAAAAAGTTTTATAATGCCTAACAAATATGCACCTATTATTTTTACATTATAACACCTAATGATTGGAAAATTACTATGGCAATAGTTAATACCTTCCAATCATTCAAAAACAATTCTAACAACAAAAACCATCATGCATACCATCTTCCATTCCAAATGTGCTTTACCAAAAAAGTACTCTTCTTTTTCACAACCTACAAAACCATTAATACAAAAAAAATCTTTAATTCCCATGTATATTCTCAAAGATGACAACCATATATATTGTAAATTCAAGAAAAGATTAAGACAAAAGCACCCAAATATTAATGCAAACGAAAAGGAAAAGAACATGATTAAATCTTCAACTTCCCAATCACTAGTTCTAAAAAATGCACCATGCAGGTTTAAAAGAACATGTTTAATATTCAACTCACAGTCACCAATGCAAAATGCCACTGCAATTTTATAGACTGCAAACGGCAGTCTACAATTTGCATACTGCGTTTGCAATGTATATTGTAGTTTGCAAAAATGCTGACTGCAAAATTGCAAACTGCAGTTTGCAACTACCATGGCAGATTGTTCTAAGTAATATAGAGCTTGTTTCATACAATATTGCATGCTAAATCTATTGATCATGCAGCTTAATTTTACTTGATTTAGTAGCAGAAGCTACTAATCAAGCTTGACTTAGCAGAAGCTTACTAATCAAGCTTGACTTTTGAACTGTGGGGCAAGTTATTGATAGAGTAAGGAGTGATGTGCTTCCCTAGTTGTCAACTTTTTGTTAATGCAACTGCAGTGTGTTGCAAATATTGAAAAAAAATGTACGGGTTGAATTAAATTAATAAACTTATTAAACATAAATTATATATAACTTACAACTGTATCAAGGAAAAAAGTTTGCCCCATTTGCATTGATTTTGGTAGCGTCTCATTTTTTTTAGGCTGGGGCTGGCTTAATTGGAGACAGAGAGGTGGGTGTGATTTGTACCCATTGCTGATAGTGTATGGAGGCTGGAAATCTTGTTTGCTGCATTTACTAACCAATAATTCATCATTGGTAATTAGTTTCAAGTTATAAGATAAAACCAATATAGCAGTCATCTACATTCTAAATGTATAACATTTAGCAATCTAAATTGAAAATAAGGATTAAAACCTATGTGGTCATAGATATGATCAAAAAGAAAATAGTTTACTAGCAATGCTATCAAGGAGACAGCCAAATGATCAGATTTCCCTGACAGATCCAAACACTTCTAGCAGTAGTTTTAAAAAGTGATGCATTACTGAAAATCTTTTAATGACTTAATATAAAGAAGTCACTCAAGGCACAAGCACGAAAAGAAGTCTACTATACCTTCATCTTATACTCATTCTCAAGAACTTTCAACAGTAAAAACAGCACCACGCATGTTCATGTGACGATTCTGCAATGAACGCAATACTTCAAAGCACAGAAACAATATTATGATAAAGAAAACATAACATCTGATTTGTCTTAAACACAGCAATCCTCACTCATTGACATGACGAAGCAATTTACAAATATTCAATATACTCCTTAAAAATTGACATGCAAACATTACCAATAAAACAAGATACAAGAAATAGACAGTCACAAACTCACTAAATGGCACCTGAAGTGTTTAATAAGAATTTTACCAATTATGCAAACTGAAACCTGATCCAAACGCAAACCTCACTAAAGAGCACATTAAAACCTAAGAAACAATCATTTCAGCTACTTTTCTGACAAATTCCACAACTTTACTACCTTCTTTTTCTTTAAGAACATAAACGTTGGCCAAGTTGCCACTGGAACACTATCCCTCACTTGTATGCAATTACCAACCTCTTATTAGCAATTACCAACAAACCACCATGCAGAGCCAAAATATAAAAAAAAAAAAAAAAATTAGTCAAAACCTTCCATTTGCAGTTGAATTGACAAGAGAACAATGGTTATTTCAAACTAAAAAAGTAACGAATTAATATGTTGAACATGTCTACGAATACCTTTTAGTGTTGTTTTTAATGTTTACACAAATGACCAAACATACCATAGATCAAGAAAACAAAGAAAAGCACATGCGAATACTGTGAAATAAGTCTCACCCAAGAAATTTTGAAACTCACTTTCGCTAATTTTGCTGGTCGTTCTTCACGCGCCCATTTATTAAGACTACGCCGTAGCCTTGGATTTCTCTTCATCCAACACAGGTTTCACCTACACCCCCACAAAGATAAATTAAAAAAAAAAAAAGTCAAATTACTGAATTAATAGCCAAGAAAAAAGCCCTCGAAAACCCATTCTTTGAGAAAAATTCAAGATTAATAAGCGTTAATACGTTAAACAACTATATATTTATACCTTTTTTCTGAACGGCTCTAATTGCATTGATGTTTGCATTCCATGAATCAAGTGAAAGAAGGTTTCCTAGAATTCCTCTCTATGAAGGGTTAATACAAAATTGAACAACAGCAGTCACCCCATTCGAAGCTTCATTCCACGAATCAGGTGAATGAAGGTTTCCTAGAATTGCAAGACAAATTACAGTTACTATTTATCAAGTATAAGGTCCTCATGATAGTCTCTAGCCAAGAAAAACCCACTACAATACAATTCAAGAAAAACCCAGAAACCCTAGACAAATGCAAGCAAAAAAAGGATAAAAAACAATTGTGAATAATAAATTTAATCAGGGTCTTTAGGTTTCACAATAATGTTAACAAGGAAATTGAAAGAAAGTGATTGTGAATGTTTACCAATTAAGTGCTTTTCTTCAAAGCTCTCTTGACTTCACTGTGAAAGCAAGTAGTAATACTATGGAGAAAAGGAGGGGAACATAGTAGAGAAGAAGAGGGGAACATAGTGGAGAAGTTCAGATTTCAAGCGTACAATGGAGAAGAAGAGGGGAACATAGTGGAGAAGTTCAGATTTCAAGCGTACAATGGAGAAGAAGAGGCGAACGGAGTGGAGAAGTCCAGATTTCAGGCTAAAATGGAGAAGAAGAGGCGAACGGACTGGAGAAGTGGAGAGAAATTTATGTTGCCTTAGGGTAAAATTACTTTTGGGGATTTTGTGTATTAGATGAGTGACGATGCAATGGAGAAGTTAAAGAGTGTTTAATTTTTCTAACTTTTTTTAAATTTTAAGGGTTCAAACAGTTTTGTTTAATTAAGGATTTTGGGTTGGTGGTATTAAAGTGTTATTTTCCCCGTTAATATTTGGGTATTGTAAAACATTTTTTGGTCCCTATATGAATGAAAAGTGACAAAATAAACCCAAATAATATAGTTTGACCCCTAAACAATAAAAATGAGGCAAAATCAACCTCATTTCATGTTGGCGGGAATGATATTTTGTTTCCCGTTAAATAATTGGGTTTATGGTAACACTTATAAAATGTTACTATATTTTGATTATATGGTAACATTATAAAAAAGCTACTATATTACTAGGTCTATTGTAACACTTTAAAAATGCTACTAAAGTTCCAATATTAGTAACATTTTACAAAAAAAAAGTTACCATTGATATTAAATGTGTTACAAAAAGTTAAAGTGTTACATATAAAAATTGTTATTGTAACATTTTAACATCAAGTGTTACCATAAATAGTCTACGGTAACACTTAAGAAAAGTGCTATCGTAGACCATTTTTATTGTAGTGAAAAACACTAAAGAATTAAAGAAAGAAAAAGTGTTTAAAGAAGAGAAAAGAATAGGTTGTTGCAATGGGGAACCCGTGAATGCTAAGAAGAAGAAATTCCCACATACACGCCACCTTAATTGAGTGGCATAAGAAGAAGAAGAATTTGTACGACCCGTAAGAGTGTATGTGGATGAGGGTTGTACCAAGAAGAATTCCTACATGCATGCCACCTTAATTGAGTGGCCTAAGAAGAAAGAAAGAATTTGTACGGTCCGTAAGAGTGCATGTAGATAAGGACTGTACTCACTCACACGGCCAGGGTTCCGAATCCATGCATCAACCGAGTCCGATCAGCAAAGAAAAGAAAGAAAGAATAAGAATAAGAATAAGAATAAGAATAAGAAAGAATGAGAAAGCTTGAACAAGCAAAGAAAAGAAAAGAAAAGAAAAGAAAAACAAGAAAGAAAAGAGCAGCTTGAGCAAGCAAGAAAAGAAAGAAAATAAAAGAAATAGAATAAGAAATCGAAAAGAAGAAAGAAAATGCATCTTCTATGCATTATTACATATGCATTTCATTCATGCATATTACCATGACTTCTCTCATGGTTAGAAAGAATTAGAAAGAAAGAACAAAGAGAAAGAAAGAACAGAGGGAATTAGAAAGAAAGAAAGAGCAGTGAAAATTAGAAACAGAGAAAGAAAAGAGAAAGAACTAAGAATGAAGAAGAAGAGAATTAAGAGAAAGAACCAAAGAAAAAGTTACGGGGGTAGAAGAGATTAAGGATTTACTTACTGAGCATTTTTGTGCTCACCCCGTTGTTTCCCATGTTTTGCAGGAAATAGGTGAGCAGCGGTCAGAGGGACGTCGACAAGTGGAGAGAAATGGCATTACTGTCCACCGTTGTAAAAGCTTATATATCTATGTTATTTGCTATGTACATAATAATATATGTTTAGTAAAGAAAATTTTTGGGCCCATCTATTTTTCATTTGCTATAAATATACTTTCATCATTGTATATTTTTCTAAGTATACGAGTAGAACGAAGTTATTACACGTATGTTCAGTTGTGTATTTTCGCAATATGTTAGTTGGGGTCAACAGTATGTCTGGTCTTTTGTTAATTGTTAATAGGTCATGTTAGCTTGTGTCAATAATACGTCCGTTCTTCATGATTTTATTAATCGATGATTTTTTATTTATTTATGTTTTTGTTGTTGTTTACAGGTCAAAGATTCATGAACTAGCATGGAATAAAGGTAGGATGTCTGATTGATATTGTCAAATGAGTTGTTATTTTGATTCGTTCTTCTAAACTGTAAGTATATCTTCTAATTATTTTAATATGAAATTGTAAGTATATCTCCTAACTATTTTAACGGTTATTATCTGATTGAATGATTGTTTTTGTTTAGTCAATCTATTTGAATGATTGATTGTATTAGTCTTGTCAAACGATGTAACGCCCCATTTGAGATACGTAGCCATTGTTTATGGTATGGCCTAAAAGGTTACTAAATTGCTTCTAAATGAGTTTGTATATTGTTCATGTTGTTTGGTTGGCCCTTGGTTGAGTTTATGTTTTGGGTTTGGTTGAGTGTTTACCTTGGAATTGATCAAGACTTGGCGGATTTTGGAGTTGCAGCCTTCGCCGGGACAAGGAAGAAGCTTCGCCGCGGCGACGTCGGCTCTAAATTTGCAATGTCGATTCTGTAATTCTTCGCCGAGGTGACAGAGAATCCTTCGCCGCAGCGAAGGGCCGGCTGAGTTTTGTTTTAGTTTTCTAGAGTTTTCTTTCCTAAGGGCAAAATGACCATTTTACCCCTAATTAGCAGGAAAAGTGGGGAGTGAAATGCAAGGAAATTTCATGGAGAATAGTGTAAAATGGGGGTGAGTTTGTAAAGAATTAAAGGA
This sequence comes from Pistacia vera, assembly GCF_008641045.1. Taxonomy (NCBI): domain Eukaryota; kingdom Viridiplantae; phylum Streptophyta; class Magnoliopsida; order Sapindales; family Anacardiaceae; genus Pistacia; species Pistacia vera. The sequence goes on along the minus strand of NW_022195866.1, from coordinate 582,696 downwards.
TAAAGGTGGAATTTTCAAGAAAGAGTAAGGGCAAAATGGGAAAGAGTGTATATTATATGAGCTAATAAGGGTTTAGTTCTCTAAACCCCTTCATTTCACCCATTTCCACCGCCTCTTCATCCCTCATTTTCTCTCAATTCCTCACTCAATCTTCCAAGGGATTTTTGAGAGTTTTGAGTTGGAATTTGACAAAGAATTGATCCTAAGCAAGAAGAGGTAAGAATCCCTACTCTAGATATGAGTTTTATTTATGTAAGGGTTAAGTTCTTACTAAGTTTATGCTTAGGAAATAAGGGAAAGCTAAGGTCCAACAAGAGTAGAGAGCTTTAGTGAAGACTACTCAAGTATGAGGTAAGTAAATCCAACTCAAGCTAAAGTTTAAGAAATTCTTGAGTAGAGATTTATTTATGCATGTATATATGATGCTTGTTGAGAAATTGAGTTGAGATATATGTCTACTTGTTGAGAGATTGAGTTGAGAAGAGTATTCATGTTATGTTTGTTGGATATTTCCTTTATGGGAAGTGTTGATGTGTGATGAGTTTGAGATGAAGTTGGAGGAGATTGAGTAGATATTTTGGGAGTGTTCTTCTATGATAGGAACCATGTCCATAGAAGGGAGTTTCCTCCCATTTTGGATGGTTAAAAAGAGAGTTTTTATATGCACATGAGTTATTTGATGAAATGCCTAAAAGAAGTATGAGTATGAATAGTGAACCTTAATTCTTGCTACATTGCATATTGGCATTTCATAAGTGCATTAATGAGCATAAACCATCCAGATGCATTAGTTGTGCATTTGAAAAGTAGCTTGAGAAAGAGTAGAGAATTTTGAGTATAAGCTACCCTATGAGTAATAGCTTGAGAAAAAGTAGAAAACTTTGTGAATAGACTACTCTAAGAGTTAAGCTATACTATGAATACTAGCTTGAGAAAGAGATAAGTATTAGTTTGAGCGAGAGTAGAGATCTTTGTGAATAAACTACTCTAAGAGCAAAAGCAGAGAATAGAATAGGTTGTACGATGGGGAACCTGTGAGTGATGAGTAAAGTAACAAGAGTGGGTGCTTTGTGATCCCCATCCGTGCCTCTGGTAAGATGGGGCCGTGACCGTCACGAAGAGTGGAACATGAAGTTCCAGTAGTGCCTCCGGTAAGATGGGGCTGTGACATTCAGAGAGAGAGAGAATACACTCACATGGCCAAGGGTTCCAAATCCATGCATGACCGAGTCCGATCGGCAGAGAATGAGTAGAAGTCACAAAGAGTGGGTTGGTGCTTTGTGATCTCCACCCAGCCGTGCCTTCGGTAAGATGAGGCCGTGACATGCAAGTGAGGAAGAATGAGCGAACATGAGAAAGAATAAAGAGAGACAATGAGTAGGGTTACGAAGAGTGGGATGAGTACCCAGCCGTGCCTCCTGTAAGATGAGGTCGTGACGTACAACAAAAAGTTAACAGAAAAGAGTTATGAGAAAGAAAGACAAAAAGAGAATCAGTAGAAGTCATGTAGAGTGGGAGAAGTCCCGTCCATGCCTCCGGTAAGATGGGGCCGTGACATTCAAAGAGCGAGTTAGTAGAAATGAATTATGAGAAATGAGAATGAGATAATAGAGAGAATTAAAGAATGAGAAAGCTTGAGAAAGAATGAGATAGAAAGAGAGAGTATGAGAAAGAATGAGAGAGTTTGAGCTAGTAAGAATAGAGAGTAGAAGAAAGAAACATGCAGTTCTTTTGTATTAATTGCATGTACAGCTCATACAGGCATGCACCATGATTTTTCCTTCATGGTGAATATGACGAGAATAAGGGAGAGAACCATGATTTTCCTTCATGGTGAATATGACGAGAATAAGAGAGAGAACCATGATTTTCCTTCATGGTGAGTAAGAATAAGAGAAGGAGAAAAGAGAATAAGAACATAGAGAAAGAAAGAATAAAAAGAGCAGAACGGAGTTAAAGAGAATAAAAGTATTAGAAAGAAAGAGAAAAACAGTGAGAATTAGAAATAGAAGAACGATAAAGTAAGGAAAGAACCAAAAAGTGAGTTGCGGGGACAGGTAGTAGAGGATTTACTTATTGAGCATTGTTGTACTCACCCCATTGTTCTTCCCTGTTTTGCAGGAAATAGAAGCAGCGATCGGATGGACGTCGAGGAGCGGAGAGTATTGGCACCACTGTCCACCAGCTATGATGTTTTGTATTAAGTAAAAAGTTTTTAATACATAGTATTTTGTATTTATAAAGAATTATATTTTATGAGTAAAGAAAAATTTGAGCCCACTATCTTTCATACGCTATGTATATTTATAATTTACATAGTATGTATTATAAGAATAGTAGTAGTAAGGAGGGGTTACAAACGGTAAGTGTATTCCTTAACAATTTTAATATGAAGATTAATTAACTTTTACTGATTTCGTTTTCAGGTGACAGTTGTTATACGAATGAATAATTGTTCCTTAACAAATCTTAACATGAAGATCGATTAAATTTTGTTATGTCTGTTTTCAAGGAAATGTTTATGTACTTTACTAAGATCAAATCGAGGATGATCCTATTGCCAGCTGAACTGTGAGTGCGTGTCATATCTATATTAGTAGAAACAGTTCAATTGTGTTGAATATATTTTCTATAAAAACATTCGTGTATTTTAATTTGTTATATAAATGATTTATTGTTTATGTCCTGTTGATGTGGGAGTATATATGTTAAATGAATTAATTTTGGCTGATTCCGTTTTTCAATTAATAAGTGTTATTTGAAATATTTTTTATCAGTCCTAATATGATCATCCCTTAAATTTGGGTTAAGTAAACCATTCATTTTATCATCACATACATTTTAGGCTCTGTTTGGCTTATTATTTCTACTCATATTCCCAAAATACTTGTCTTGAGAAATATTAGTATATTTTTTTAATTCTTTTAGACCTCTTAAGTTTATTAATTTCATTAAATACCCCCATAAAAAAGTTTAAAAATTAATAAAAACACCCCCACCTACCCATACTTGCCAGATTCTGGCAACCACCATCGGTGGTAGGCAGAATTTGTCACAACGACCTACAAACAACTAGAACTTGCTTGTAATTCAGCGCTCTGGCCATCAGCAACGGCTAAAGAAATGGCCATCAGCAATGGCTAAAGAAATGGCCATCATTGATCGACAACGACGGCCATATCTTTGGTCATTGCTAACGGCTAGATCTGAACTTTTGCGGCCATCAACGGCCAGATCTATGGTGGATCTAGTCGGAAAAGGCCATATCGACGCCTGACCCCCCAGATCCGACCGATCTGTGTCATAACACCATTTTTCGGCCAGATTCCAACAGTGGTGGTCGGAATCTAGCATTGTGGGTGGGTGGGGGTATTTTTGTCATTTTACAAAATTTTTATATATTAGGGTGTTTAGTTAAATTAGCAAACCTAGGGGGTTTTTTTTTGTAAATTTTACCTCGTACTACTTCCCTATTCAATTACTCAATATTATTCCCAAAATCCTATCCAAAATAATAAAACAAATGGACCCTTAGGTTTCCACTGAACAATCAATAGTAAATTGACCATAACTTGCTCAATAAAAATTCAATTGATAAGAGGATTGAATCTTTAGAAACTAGATAGACAGGACTTTAATTTGATATATTATATGCTTAATTTGGATATTTGTAGCCCCCACTGTCGAACCATTTCTTTTATCATCACACACATTTCGGCTTCCACTGAACAGTTAGTAGTAACTTAACCATAACTTGCTCAATAAAAATCCAATTGATGAAAGGTTTGAATCTTTAGAAACTAAATAAAAAGGATTTAATTTGATATATTATATGATTAATTTGGATAACTGTAACCTCAAGGTCGAACCATTTCTTTTATCATGATCATACACATTTTGGTTTCTCCTGTTTCTTGATTTCTACTGAATAGTGAGTAGTAAATTAGTTATAACTTGCTCAATAAACATCCAATTGATGAGAAATTTAAATATCTTAAACCTAGATAGATAGGGCTTTAATTTTATATATTATACACTTAATTTGGATAAATTTAGCCCCAAGTCCTAACTATTTCGTTTATCATCACACACATTTTAGTTTCCACTGAACAGTCAGTAGTAAATTGATCATAACTTCCACAATAAAACTCCAATTTATGAGAGGTTTAAATATTTAGAAACTAAACATACAGACCTTTAATTTAGTATATTACCCCCTTAATTTGGATAACTGTAGCCCCACTGCCGAATCATTCCTTTTATCATCACACATTTTGGTTTCCACTGAACAGTTAGTAGTAAGTTGGCCATAACTTGCTCAATAAAACTCCAATTTATGAAAGGTTTGAATATTTAGAAACTAGATAGATAGGGATTTAATTTGATATATTATAAACTTAATTTGGATAAATGTAGCCCTACTTCCAAACCATTCCTTTTATCATCACAAACATTTTGGTTTCCCCTGTTTCTCGATTTCCACTGAACAATCAGTAGTAAATTAGCCATAACGTACTCAATAAAAATCCAATTGATTGGAGATTTGAATATTTGTAAACTAGAAAGATAGAGCTTTAATTTGATATATTATACAAAGAATTTGGATAACTATAGACCTGCGGCCGAACCATTCATTTTATCATCACACACATAAAACCAATTAAATTTTAGTGATGACAAAGGAAAACAAATATTGATATGTAGTTTTAATTGTATTTGTTCTATCTCTTTTTGTTGATATTTTTTTATGTTACATACATATATTGAAAACAGGTTGTTTCTGAATATAACAAATTTTATTTTTATTACAAATATCATCTGATATTTGTTGTCGAACCATGTAGCTTTAGTAAATCATTTATAATATACCGAACCATTATTATTATTCTTAAAGGAAAATAAATATTGATATGCAGTCTTAATTGTAATTGTTATATCTCTTTTGATGATATCTTTTATGTTACATACATATATCATGAAAAGAGTTTGTTGCTGACTATAACTAATTTCATTTATTTAACAAATATCAACTGATGTTTGATGCTAAACCATGTAGCTTTAGTAGACCATTCATTTTATCATCATACACATTCAGGTTTCCACTGAATAATTAGTAGTAAATTAACCATAACTTGCTTGATAAAACTCCAATTGATGAGAGGTTTGAATATTTAGAAACTAGACAGATACAGCTTTAATTTGATATATTATACACTTAATTTGGATAACTGTAGCCCCACTTTCAAACAATTCCTTTTATCATCACACACCTTTCGGTTTCCACGTAACAGTTAATAGTAAATTGACCATAACTTTCTCAATAAAAATCCAATTGATGAGAGGTTTGAATATTTAGAAACTAGACAGATAGGCATTTAATTTCATATACTGTACGCTTAATTTGGATAACTTTATCTCTACTTTCAAACTATTCTTTTTATTACCACACACATTTCAGTTTCCATTGAACAGTTAATACTAAATTGACCATAACTTGCTCAATAAAAATCCACCAATTGATAAGAGGTTTGAACCTTTAGAAACTAGACAGGCAGAGCTTTAATTTAATATATTATATGCTTAATTTTCATAACTATAACCCTACTGTCAAACTATTCCTTTTATCATCACACATATTTCGGTTTCCCTTGTTTCTCGATTTTCACTGAACAATCTATAGTAAATTATCCATAACTTGCTCAATAAAAATCCAATTGATGAGTGGTTTGAATCTTTGAAAACTAAAAAGATTAGGCTTTAATTTGATATATTATATGATGAATTAGGATAACTATAGACCTGCTTCCGAACTATTCATTTTACCATCACACACATAAAAAAAATTCAATTTTAGTGATGGCAAAGGAAAACAAATATTGATATGTAGTTTTAATTATATTTGTTTAATCTCTTTTTGTTGATTTTTGGATTGATTTTGTTGTTTGATTTGTGGTTTTACAATTATCGTCTTTCTTTAGGATGCTATCATCAAATGCCTTTTTTTTCTATATGTGGTAATCAATTCTAATTGCAGCAAATGGATTTTTTTCACAGGATCTTTATCTTCATGGCTTCTTCAATGCTTCAATTTTTGTTGCCTTGAGATTATATTGTTGCAGTTGTTGTTGCTTTCTATATGAGTTCTCTTCTCAACCTTCTTAATTTTTTTTCTTTCTAAAATAATAATAATAAAAACCATTCATTTTCTCTTCTCAACAATCAAAATCAATTTTTCCTTTGGCTCTGCAAGTCTCTTGCTTAAAAGTTCACATTTTTTAACAAGGTTTTTTCTTTCTTTGATTAATTTATAGACTTATCAATAATACCTAGTGGGTTATCCTGTAAATTTTTTTGCTTTTCTTGACAAAGTTTCAAACTTTGGTAGCAAATGTCAAATGGTAACATATTTGAGAAAAACCGTGATGATATAAACTTTAAGTTCAATTTGTGGATATTTTATTTATTGATTTTTTAATTATCAATTCAATATTAAATGAACTTCAATATAGAAAATAGATATTTAAACCACAAAAAACCAATAATAATGTAAAAAAAATATATATATAATAAACATACCCGCGCAATGCAACTTGAAAATGAATATAAGTTACAGAAATTGTGGAAGGTCAATATAAATTTTGAGTTTAAATAGTTGATCTTCATAATATTCAAGTGATATTAAATATCATACACGATTCACTACAAAATACTGACATCGAATATCAAAGACATGTATGCAAAAATAATATCAATTGTACAAAATGATGATCCTGAAAATATAATTAGACCATATAATATTTATGTGATCTTCTCAAATTGGATAAATGATTTAATAACATCTACCTATAAGTGATATTAATAATTATACAGATACAATTATTAATTTTATCTTAACACAACTTTGTATATATATACAATTTATATTTACTTTAAAATTTATATAATTTAACACTTATTATATCTTAATCTAGTTAGTTTATTTGGTTAGAATAAATTTGTTTACAATCTATTTTAAAAACATTGAATAAACATATCCACGTAACGTGTGGGCCCCATGTCTAGTTATGTGTATACAATGCATCACAATCGTTTAAGAAATCTGCAATTAGTATATATATATATATATAATTGTTAAAATTTGTAATTTGCTTATTAATAGAAGAAGTTTTTACTTCTTCAAATGTAAGCTACTAAATATTAAATTTAAACACATGCCTGTAATTAGGTCATCATTGATTTAATTTAGGAATTTATAGACAAATAGTTCTTATGTCTGACAATAAGAGCCATGCCAATATGTTATAATGCAACAGCAAATAAACATCATAAATACGAATTGTAAGTTATTTTTTCAACTTATGATTCTAGTGGTGTAACACTAGTCATAGTATGAACACCTCACTTTGATTTTTGCACAATCACTCTTATTTAAAGTTCCAGTATAACGACCTTGTGTTAAAAGTGATCACCTTTAATTATGTTGGTATATGTTATACCGGGTGACCACCTCTGAGTTAGAGTGATCACAACGTATCTAGCAGTTTTATTTGGGTAACACATGTTATGCTTTTAGAATGCATGAACTGTTATATTCTCTTTTGAGATATTTGTGTGGTTCATAACACTTGTCAAATTCATATTCAATGTGATCAAAAGTTTTATTCTCTTTGATAGATGACATCTTTATATTGGAATAAACTTTTATAAAGGTGAATTTAATAAAGATTATTCCTTGCCACTTGTCCCTTTGCATTGGAGCCCAAGTTTTCTATATATTCGTCTCCTCCAATGCAATTCTTTTCAAACCTGATTATTCCTCTGATATTACTCTGAAAATTCCTTGAGGTTTCTTTTGTTTTGAATCAGGTTTCATATGCCTTAGGTAGGCTTACAAATACCTTGCATAAACTTTGTTTATTTGTTCATGGCTGGAACGTGGGTTTCCATTGGTGATGCTTGATGGGATTTCAAACTTTTAGAGCTAAAGTGCATATTTGGTGTTGATCCTTGAGAGGAGCTTAAGGCTAACCATGTGGTCTTGTGAACGTGGAGCTTGCTGTGGTAGTTTGAAGTTTGACCAAAGGGTGGTGTTTGAAGCGTTGTAAAACAGGGAGTGTTCTTGCAACTGATGCTTAACTTTGGTTTTGTAATTGAACTATAAATATTTACTATAGTGAATTGGCTTCATCTGAACTTGGTCTCATGGATGTAGGCATGTTACCGAACCATGTAAAAATCTAGTGTTCTTTATTTTGTTTCGTGGTTGGTTGTTTTGCAATGATGAAGAATGAACACTAAAATCAACTTAACAACCCATTCCACTTAGGATTAATTCACTTGGTAAAGGCAGGGGTGGATTTAATGAATGACGAGTGGGGACCATGGCCCTCACTCAATTTTTTAAACATTTCAGATTTTCTATTTATTTTAAATTTTATCCTTATAGATCTTTGAGATTTTGAGAACGGAATAGCCAACCCTCACGGTAAGTTTGGATTTTGTTTTTGTAAAACCCTGTTTTTAATTCTAATATATTTATTACATATTCTTTGTGATTTTTACTTTTATGTAAGGGGATCTATTAGTTTTTAAAAATTTTATTAGGAGTAAAAATGAAAGGAATAAGAGCTGTTGGGTTTGCACGTAATGGTTTAAATCTTGATCAAAAGGGTGAAGAATGTAATCTATTTAGGGGTGAAAATCAAGTCGAGCCACTCAAACTATACTTGATGTTGGCTTGAACTCGACTCCGCATTAGTCGAGTCAAGTTTGAGTAGTTAATCGAGTAAAACTTGACTCAGTATATTTGAGAGTATTTACAAGCTCGATGGTTAAATTGACAATTTTTAAAGTAATAGGGGTTATATGTAATTTAAAAGTTATAAAATTTGCAAATGCACCCCTGTTAGATGAGCTTGAAATCAAGTTCAAACTTGAACCCGATTAAAACTCGACTAAAACCCGAAAAAAGCTCGATTATACGAACTTGAATTCAAACTCGATTTCCAATTTCAAGTACCGAGTTCGAGTTTGAACTTGATTTCTCAGGTTCGATCAGGCTTGAACTCGAATTCGAACTCAGTACCATAGAGATCGAGTTGAGTTCAATTGACCAAATACTCGACTTGATTCGATTTCACCCCTAAATCTATTAGATGTAATCTATTCTTTTGATTTTGCATTTACTAATGAGTTGTCACAAGCATTGTAGAGAAAAGATCAAGACATTGTAAATGTTATGGCCCTAATCAACAACTCCAAAACAACAGTTACAATTGTTGAGAGATGAAGGATGAAAATCATTGTTGAGTAAAATTTATTCATTTTTCCAAAAACATAATATTGTCATTTTGAATATGGATGATATGTTTGCAATTCGAAGGCGGCCACGACGAAGAGTTGAGCACATGAAAAATTTGCATCACTATCGACTTGAATTGTTTTATATAGTGATAGATATGAAACTTCAAGAACTTAACACTCATTTCACTAAGGTTAGTACTGAGTTGCTTCTTTGTATGACATGTTTAGATCCAAGTATTTCATTCTCTGCTTTTGACAAGCATAAGTGGATCTGTTTTGCCTAGTTTTATCCAACTAATTTTTCTGCACTTGAGTTGATGGTACTTGAGAACCATACTAGGACTTCTGTTATTGACAGACGTCCTTGTGATGAATTTTGCTAAGTTAGAAGGAATTAGCGATTGGGCTAAGATTTTAGTTTAGTTTAAAAAAGACATTTTGTATCCGTTGATGTATAAGCTTGTGAAACTTACATTGGTTTTACTAGCTGCGACTGTGATCATTGAAAGGACTTTTTCTGCAATGAATCTTGTGAAAAGTTGGTTACACAATCGAATGGAAAATCAATAGATGAATGATTGCTTAGTCACCTATATTGAGAAAGATGTATTTGATACAGTTGATGATGAGATAATTATCCAATGTTTTCAGAATATGAAAACTCGTCGAGGACAATTGTAGAAAAATTGTTTTATTTTTACAAAAATTGTGTTTTTTAAAGATATTTATTTGTATTTTGTAACTTTTTGTTGAAGCTCATCATAATGAAAAAAAAAAAGTATGAATATGATTGGTTTTAATTTTTTTTGGTTTATTTTTTGCCCCCATCGAGTGAAATTCCTGGATCCGCCATTGGGTAAAGGAATTAAATCTTTCACGAATGAATCTATAGGCTATTGTTATTTGAAAATCAAAAGTCCCATCAAGTTTAGTTTCATTTGAGAAGTCTATTGGACAAATATAATGTTGAATCTTTACTTACTAGCTTAATCTCTTAGGTGAAATGACAACTTAACCATTCATATTAGCCTAGTCCATTATAACTTATATCTCATAGGATTCATTCTAAAGCCAAGCATTGAAAGCATTGATCCATCCTCTAATTAAGTTTTGTTTTTCAATGAAATTTTATTTATTATTTACTTGATAATTATAAGCACTGTAACCTCCAATGTTATGAGTTTATTAATTCAATGTTTTATTGTTTAAGGGAGTATTAAGTGAAAGTATAAGGAAAAAAAATCATCTATAAAGTTAAGTAGAAGTGAGATTTAAACTTCAAATTAGTTTATAAGTTTTTTTTATTTTTTTTTTCATCTACAACTATTTTCTTCATAATTTTTCTTTTCAATGCTACATGTATTATTAGGGGTAAGCGGGTTCAGGTACTCGGCCAAAATCCTAGGAATTGACACCAGACCTACACAGTATCGAGTCCTGGGATTCAGGAACTGGAACCGGTGCTATGTGGTTCCTCGTACTTAGCATTATTCACTATTCCTCAAACAAAAAGAGAAAAATGATCAACCGAAAATTTTCAATCTTTTGACTAGAAAATCTCCCCCCTCTCTTTATCAACCCATTAACCATTAAAAGCTAGATTTCAACTTAAAAACAAAATTCTTTTTTAGTGAAAACCTCCAAATTCTTTAATCTTCTACAATCCAAAATTCCTCAAACTAGAGTCCAAAGTTCAGGTTCTAGAGTCCCTAAATCAAAATTTTCATCTTAAAATGAATAGAAATTAATAGAAATAAACAAGCCTGAACTGAGTTGGCCAGAGCTTCCAAGCACAGATATTCCCCATTGGTGTTTTTGCAAACCCTAAATGAAACCCCTAAATTAAATAAATTGAAAATCCTAAACTAGGAAATACCTTCGTTGGAGACAATTGATGGCAACCTTTGCGAACAGAAGAGAATCGCACGATTCTTACGGAATTGAGAGCCAGTCGAAGAATCGAAGTGAGAGGCAGAATCTTCCAGTTTTCCCCAATTCATACATCGCAATTTCTTATTTGAAATTGAAACATAAAATTACAAAATAGTCCCCATTTTTTGCTAAAATTTTAGTTAAGTCCTAGTTCTTAAACCTATTCCAACTCGGATACCTAGATCTCGATTCTGATTCTGATTCTTAGGTCAGTTTCGATTCCTTGAACAGGTGGAACCCGTACCAACACCGCATAGTACCGGTTCCTCACAATTAGAAACTTGAATTGAAACCCTAGGTACCCATTGGTTCTAGTTCTACCTAAAAATTTTGCACACCCCTATGTATGATTATAGAAAAAGAAATGGAGTAATCTTAGAACCTAACAAATTTGGATTGTTAACAAAATAATACAGATTATTTATAATAATAAAAAGTTTACTGTGGTATAGGAATTTGGATATATACAAAAGTATAATAATTTTTTTTTCATAAGAAGGCCTAAATAAAGTTTTTGCGTTAGCCTATACTTTCACTTAGCCAGATCCGGATTAACATCGAAATGCATATTATATAGTAATTTGATCCGCCTATATTACAATAAGTAAATGTTTAATTAGGAATATTAATGAAAAAAGAAAAGTAATATGCAAGAGTAGTTAAAACTAAAATATTGATGAGAAATAAATGTTGAAACATAGAAGGACGAGGTGTTTGGCAAACAAAATAGACATACAGAAACTTAAATAGATAATAGGTAAAATAAAAACATTAAAAGGAGCTTAAGTAGCAGATAATGGATTATGAAGTAGTTAATCAACCACGTACACATGTTAAACTACAAGACAATAAGCAAATTAAAGTAACTTGAAACAGAAGGTAAAGAAGCAACTAAGATCTGAGCCCTAGAAACACCATCACCTACCTTCCCTTCTTAGTAAGGAGAAACACCAACATTCACATTTGTTGAAGCGAAAAAACCATCTTTCATAAGCACGTCCTCCCCTTCCTACACATAACCAAAACCCAACTTTTCATTCTATACATGTCATATACTCGTATGTAGATTTTGCATATACATTAAGAGTTGAGTGCACAGATCACCTGCTGGCGCACGTTAGCCTTCTTCACTGCCTGATCAGGCATGAGACCAAAGTGAATGTGTGGAAAGTGGGCCCACTGACAAAAATAAAACAAAACATTGTTCAGTCAAATGACCTCGTGTCAGAAATTGTATATATTTAAATATAAATAAAATGAAACCCTGATAAATTTCTTTATGCAAATGAAAACCTAATTTGGTAAAGAAGAACCCTAAGATTTGTCTTGGATCTTACATTCTTAGCAGCTGCACTGAAGGCTTCTCTGTGGGTTATATCAGGATTTCCAGCCTTAATGCGTTGGATCTCGTCCCTGCAGATTGATGGACCATTCATATAAATATATTTATAAACAATAATGTATGTAGTTTGTATATGTATAAGAAAAGAGAGAGATTTTGAAGAGCCTGAAATCATTACTCACTTGATGAATCGGTTGTACGCCGATGGGACTCTTTGTCTCTTTTCCGGAGCTGAACGTGGGCAGACATACGGACAAGTTAAAATCACATTGTTAACTTTTAGCGGAATTCTCTGCTTATTTTCTTATCTGTTCTCTATGTCATTTCATCATCATTTTCATCTCTCTATTCATAGAATCTTTACCAACTACACTTCCGGGAGAAGAAAACACCCTATATATCATTCTTAAGTAACTGTTTTTCCGGCCTAGAATGGGCTCTAGTTTCCTCACAAAAGCGCAAAGTGGGCAAGTGAAGCTTTTTTCTGTGAGCTAGAATAAGCTCTAAGAAATTGTAATTAAAAATAAAATAAAAAGAAAAGAAATCAAAAACACGAAAGCAGCATGGTTAGTTCAATTAAAAAAAACCAAACTCTGACTGAGTATGATATACTCTTTGTTAAGATGGGGTCAATATTGCAGTTATAATTAGAGTTTATCATAAGAATTATCTAACAGTAAATTAGAAAGCACGCGTCAAAATTATATCTACATGTGGGACTCCTGTTATGGTCATAGAAACAAAGAACAGGGTTGCAGGCATAATATTAATATGCTAAAAGGTAACGTTTACTTCTACCACAAGACCAAAAGACCTTCAATACTGTTCGTAGCGAGGAAAAAAGGAGATGTGTCATTCTTTTTACGATTTCTTTTCTTGATTCTCTAACAGAGTGCTGTATATCGAACATGGAAAAAAGTGCAAAATGATCAATCTATCAAACTTTTTTCGATTGGTGAAATAGGGTGGACAAACAGGGAATAAACCGTTTGACCAAAGCACTTCTTGTGTGGGGTTCATTGCCAAAGCGGATTGAAGAGAACTATTCTCATGGAAACTAAGAATTTATAAAATGAAAAAAAATTTTTTTTGAAGAAATTAAAGAAAAAAAAGAAAGAAGAAAATTAGGAAAAATATAACGAATCTCACGTCTGTTGAGAACTGGGGGCCGTGGAAGCTCATCAACTACTCCTCGAGAGGATACAGAGGAATCATTTGTGTTGGTTTGATTGATTAGAAAGTTTGGAGGGGGATTTGGGATCTCCTCCTGCAAAACAATAATCAGTAAAAAAAAAAAAAAAAAAACAACATAAAATCATACAAATCAAGTATATAAATAATATGTGTATGGAAATTTTGAGTGGAAATCGCAGTTCATCATCACATACCCGAAGATTATGGGAAGGGGAGAAAAAGCTGTGACCCAAGTGAAACTGGTTAGCCGAAGGCAGAAGCAAACCACGCATGTTCACAGGAAGGAGGTTTGTGCAGTGGCCACATCGAACAGTCACAGTCTTGAATAAACTTGTGCAAGGAACACTCACCTAAAACGTATACACTTGTGAGAGAAATATATTTTTTTAAGAAAAGAAAGAAAAGAAAGCCCTAACCCTAAGAGAGGTGAATGGGTGAACAAAGGAAAACCAAACGGTTAAGTGGTAAAATGAGAATGATACCGCGAGCACAGTGTCGCAAATGGTGCAATGCACATAGCAGAGCTGCTCCGAGGGAGGAAGGTGGTCCAAAGACAATGTAGAAGAGGAGGACATCTTCTTTGATTTTTTTTTTCTTTCTCTTTTAAAATTGATTGATGATTGGTCTGGGTGATTGATTGATTGATTGATAGATTGACAGCTTAACAACCACCTTGGATCTGCTTTTCTTTGATTTGAGTTGTGAAAGAAAGAAATTAAAGGTGTATGGAAGAGAGAGAGGTATTTGGTCTAGTAGATATAAGAAGGCAGAGAAATGTTCTGTGCCCTTTGTTTATTGGTGTTGTTTACTTGTCATATGGATGTATTTACATACATAATAAACTAAATGATACATTGATGCATGGACATGAATACGAATTTGAATGTATGATAATATAATTCATACAAAGAGGTAGACTGTTGTCACGTACGCATGGTGTTTATTGTAAGATAAATATATGTGTGGTTGTCATTCCCAATGTATTATAAGAGAAAGAGAGAGAGGCGGCAGATGTGGGGGAGAGGAGCTAGAAAGGGACGTGTGCATGGGGTGATAGAGCTTTCACTTACTTGTTATTTTCAGTAGTTAAGAGGCTGTGTTGTATTCACTTTTTCTTTTTTCACTTTGCCTAAATTTCCGAACCAAAACCCTAACCCTTCTTTTAAAACTTCGGACATTTCACCTCCTCCTTCCGCCTCCTTAGGAATATACATAAACTTTGTGAATTACCTACATTCACACCATCTTAAATACACCCCGTGACACACTGTTCATAGCATATAATAATATCATAACATAATCATGAGAATATCATTTAAATTCTCTTATTATCAGTTTTATGAACTTTTTTTTTAATAAGTGAAAATAAGATGTTACTTTGGTGACATGACCACTCATTCTCCCTCGTCTTATGTAGAGACAGGTACGTATTTAAGTCAGTAGACACCATCTCAGTGTTCAGACTTGCACCTGTTACCACCTTTGTCCTTTCCTAAATTTCTATTTCTTTTTTGCTTCAGTTAGCTAATTTGGTTAGAATAGTTATTCCTTTTCTTCTCTTCCAGAGATTTCTAGGGTTTTTTTGTTAAATTTCATTTATATATATATATATGTTCAGTTTCACAACCATCACCATCCATACTTATTTAAGCCTACGGCTTTCCTCTTCCCCAAAAAGTTGTGCCTTTAAGGTAAATGTTTAGCTAGCATTCATTAATTCACTTGTGGGAATGGGTTATGTGTAACTCTTATGCAATATTATTGAAGATTTTAGGATCACCAAAGAAAAACAGAGAAGAAAAGTAAAGAGTAAAGTTGAAGAATTCTGAAATTTTGGTATACTGCATAACTAACTAACAGAAAACAACTGGGGCTAATTTATATTGTCCTCCTTACAAAACGCAGCGTATTACCTGCTCTGTTACATATTACAAAAGTGTAACGCCCAATTTGAGGTAGCTTAAATATGCTTATTTGCCCTTCGTTTTGTTTGTTTGCCCTTAGTTAAGTTTGTATGTTCTTAATAATGTTGGTTGTTGGTTGCCCTGAGTTTTGGTGAAGGATTGGCGAAGTTGGAAAATATCATACTTCGCCGAGGCGAAGAATAAATTTCGCCGCGGTGACGTATGCTCTGGAATTTTTCGCCGAGGCGAAGAAAAATCTTTGCCGGGCCTAAGAGCTGGCTAAAATTCTTGAGAGGTTTCTAAAGAATTTTTCCTTAGGGGCAAAGTGACCATTCTACCCCTAATTAGTAGTAAAAGTGGGGAGTGAAAAGTAAGAAAATTTCATGGAGAATGCTTTGGAGATGGGGGTGTATTTGTAATGAACTAAAGGGTAAAGATGGAATTTTTAAGAAAATACAACGGCAAAATGGGAAAGAATGCATATTAATATGTGATATTAAGGGTTTAGTCACACAAACCCTCCCATTCTCTACACCCCACACGCCACTTCTACTCTCTAATTCTCTCATCTTGTCAAAGTGTTGAATTCTTATAGAGTTTATGCTTAAAGTTTTAGAGAAAGAACAAGTCTACCAAAGAAGCGGAATTCTAGTGGAATTACTCGAGCACAAGGTAA
The DNA here is from genome assembly GCF_008641045.1 of Pistacia vera. Classification (NCBI taxonomy): domain Eukaryota; kingdom Viridiplantae; phylum Streptophyta; class Magnoliopsida; order Sapindales; family Anacardiaceae; genus Pistacia; species Pistacia vera. The sequence goes on along the minus strand of NW_022195866.1, from coordinate 566,345 downwards.
GAAAATCCAACCCAAGTTATGATTCAAGAAATTAATTGTGTAGAGATTGTATATGCCTTTAACTTTGAGAATTGTTGATGAGAATGATGATGATTGATGAGTAGATGGTTATTGATGAGTAGAAGTGAGCTACGAGAAGTGGTTTTGGTAGTATGGTGATTAAGTGGAGTTTGATTGAATTTAGAAAGAGTTTGAGGAGAATTTTTGAATTGTGTTTCCTGGCCAGGTTTAATCTTGTTTTTAGGGGAATTATGGATGGTTCAAGAAAGAAGTAGAAATATAGTTAAAATAGAAATGGAGTATGCATGCATGATGTTTGATGAAATGTCTAAGAGAAGTGTATGCATGAGTAGAGAAAACTTATTTTTGTACTACATGGCATTTTTGCATTACATGTTTGCACTTAGAAAGAATTAAAAGCAGGAGCCATCCACATGCATACATATGCATATGTATGACAACCTAAAGAATAAAGAAAGAAAGATTAAAGAGAAAGAAAGAAAAAGCTAGAATGCTTTAAAAGAAGAAAAGAACAGGTCTTGTTGTGATGGGGAACCCGTGAGTGACAAGAAGAAGAAGATTTTCACATACACGTTGCCTTAAGTGAGTGGCCTAAGAAGAAGAAGAATTTGTACGGCCCGTAAGAGTGTATGTGGATAAGGGTTGTACCAAGAAGAAATACCTACATGCACGCCACCTTAATTGAGTGGCCTAAGAAGAAAAAAATTTGTACAGTCCGTAAGAGTGCATGTAGATGAGGAATGTACTCACTCACACGGCCAGGGTTCCGAATCCATGCATCAACCGAGTCCGATCGGCAAAGAATAAGAAAAGAATGACCAAGAATAAGAAAGAATAAGAAAGAATGAGCAAGCAATAAAGAAAAGAAACAGAAAGAAAGAAACATAGAAAAGAGAAAGAAAACAAAATAAGAAATAGAAAAGAAGCAAAGAAAATGCATCTCCATGCATTTATGCATTTGCATCTCATTAATGCATGTTACCATGATTTTTGTCATGATTAGTGAGAGAATTGAAGAAAGAAAGAACCAAGAGAATAAGAAAGAAAGAACAAAGAAAGTTAGAACAAAAGAACTGAGAGAACTAGAAACAGAAAAAGAAAAGAGAATGAAGAAGAAAAAGAAAAAGAGTAAAGTAAGGAAAGAATGCAAAGATTGAGCAACGGAGAGAGAGAAGCATAAACTAGCGGATTTGCTTACAGAGCAATTAATGCTTACCCTATTGTTTCTCCATGTTTTGCAGGAAATAGGTAAGGAGCGGTCGAATGGACGTCAAGAAGCGGGGAGAAATGGCATTATTGTCCACTGTATTAAAGCTATTGTATATACTATTTTTGTTATGTAAAGAATTATATAGTTAAAGTAAAGAAAATTTTTGGGCCCATTACTTTTCATCTTATGCTTACGTATTTTTATCATAGTATATTTTCCAAGTATTCTAGCTAGAAAGAAGGTGTTACAAAAAGCAACATCATTACTTGTAGAATTTACAAAATACACATTATTACAAAACTTGTAAACTTTGCAAACAGATCCCATCACACACATTCTTCTTAACATCTCCCCTTAAACAAAACTGCACTACTCCTACTAGTAACAATCCATCACACACGTTCTTCTTAACATCTCCCTGTAAACAGAACTACACTACTAGTAGTAACAATCCATCATACACATTCTTCTTAACATCTCCCCTTAAGCAAAACTGCATTATTTACCCTTTCACCAAGCTGCCTATTTCAGAAACACTCCATCTCGTGAATGAGAATAACAAAGATACAACAATCTAGTGTCCTTACAAACATGCAATTGAGCACTTTGCAAAACAACAACTCTCGTAGTAGCCTCATCCCAAATACTTCTTATCTCAAATACTTATGTAGTAACATTTCAGTAACACTCCATTTTGTGAATGAGAATAACAAAGATACAGCAATCTAGTATCCTTACAAACATGCAATTGAGTACTTTGCAAAACAACAACTCTTGTAGTATCCTCATCTCAAATACCTCTACAATAACAGAAACCTCAGTAGTAGTTGAGTACTTTAACTAGTGGGTAGTCTAATCATTCGTTGCATTCTGGTCATTTGTTGCTCATTCTCCTTGCTTTAGTTAGATGGCTCCACTTCTGGTAGTGAGGAAACCACATTTAGTTTTTCCTTAAGAATCAAAAACCTATGTGCAGCAAGTGCTTTTGTCAGAACATCAGCAATTTGGTATTTTGAGGACACATATTGGACAGATGGCCTCTTATCAACTGCCAGCTCTCTCACATAATGCACATCAATTTCAATGTGCTTTGTTCTGGCATGAAAAACAGGATTCGATGACAAGGCACCAGCACTCAAGTTATCGTACCATAGGATAGGGGCATTGTTGATGTGTATACCAAGTTCTTGAAATAAATTTTGAATCCAAACAACCTCTGTTGCTGCCTGACTAAGGGCTCTATGTTCTGCCTCAATGGAGGATAAAGCAACCACCTTTTGTTTCCTAGAGCACCATTGAACCAGGTTTCCACCAAGAAAAATACTATTTGTAGATCTCCTGTCACCTATATCGCTTGCCCAATCTGCATTGGCATACCCTTCTAATGTGAGCTGCTGATTTTTGGTGAATAATAAACCATGTTGTATTGTACCTTTAATGTACCTGAGGACTCTTTTGCATGTAGTCCAATGGTTTTTAGTAGGATATTGAAGAAACTAACTTAGCCAATTAACAACAAAGGCTAAGTCAGCTTTGGATAGTGTTAAATATTGCAGGCCCCTTACAAGACTTATATAAAGTGAAGGCTGATAAAAAAGGTCACTGTCTTATTTCATAAGTTTGGCTCCTGTAGCCATAGGGGTATTACAGGGTTTACAATCAGAGAGACCAGCTTTGCTCAACATGTCCTTAGTATATTTGGCTTGAGTAAGCAATAGACCCTCTTTATTTCTATGTACCTCAAATCCCAAGAAATAGTTGAGAGCACCGAGAGTTTTAAGAGCAAATCTACTATTTAGGTCTGTAACAATCTGACTAATTAAAGTAGAGTCATTCCCAGTAATTAGGATGTCATCTACATACACTAATAGGTAGATTACTGGAGTTCCTTTCTTAAAGAAGAACAAACTTGTATCAAAAACACTGCTCTGAAAGCCCCAGTCAATAAGAGTAGTTTTTAATTTATCAAACCATGCTCTTGGGGCTTGTTTTAAACCATAAAGAGCCTTATGAAGTTTACACACATGTTTGGGTTGAAGCTGATCAAGATTTCCTTAGGTTGCATCATAAACACTGTCTCTGTAAGCTCTCCATTCAAAAATGAATTATTGATGTCAATTTGCTGAATTTCCCAACTATTGTGCATAGCAAGAGAGAGCATGATTCTTATTGTTGCTGGTTTAATTACTAGGGGAAAAGTGTCAAAGTAATCTAATCCAGGGGTCTACTGAAACCCCTTGGCAACTAACCTTGCCTTATACTTCTGTAGAGTGCCATCAGGTTTCAATTTTGTATTAAAAATCCACTTACAGCCTACTACATTCATGTATGAAGTAAGGGGTACCAGTTCCCAAGTTTTGTTCTTCAATAAAGCAGCAAATTCCTCATTCATGGTTGTTTTCCATTCAGAAATTATCACAACTTCTGCAGCAGATTTTGGTTATGGTAAAATGGATAGAGTTGTGATATAGGCATGAACTATAAAGTGCTGAGATTGAGACTTTGATCTAGTAATCATGGGGTGGTTATTGGTGACAGGTTTGTACTGTTGAATACATAGAACTACTTCTAATTGTATTCCAGAAGATGCAACCTGATTAGTAACTAAGGAACCTTGATGTGCACCAAAACCTAAGATATCTTGAGTTGAGTTTGTTTCATCAGGAGAATGGCAAGATAACTCAGCTGTATTAGAGTTTCTTAGTGGTAAAATAGAGTCACTACTAACTAACCCTGGTGTAGAAGACTCAATAGGTTCTGGTAAGTTAGAATGAGTAGTACAAGACCGAGAAACATCATTAACAGCAACACTAGAGTCATTAGCAGTAGCATCATAATCATTAATAACAGTACTGCCGCTCAAATTAGAAAGTGCAGGAGAGTTAGTTAGTGGATCAGGACAGATAATTGTAGTTGTATGAGCAGTACTATACCGAGAGAAATCCTCAATAACAATATCAGAATTTATCATCCTTTCTATATTAGAGTCTAAACAGTGAGATAAATTCCAGGATGAGTGTAAACCTTCAATGTTAGAGTATAAATTCGACTCTGCAGTATCCAGATCTTTGAATAAAAAGCAGTTAAAACCAATCTTGGAAGGAAATACCTCTTCATTGAATTTAGCTTGTTTTACAATGTAAACCTTGCCTGTAAAGGAGAGACACTTATATCCTTTATGGGCTGAGCTATACCCAGTAAAAACACACTGCTCAGTATGATAGGATAGTTTATGTTTTTGCTAGGGTATTATAAATAGATAATAGCAGCATCCAAACACTTTCAAGGCAATATACTCAGGTTCCTTTTTATATAACTTTTGATAAGGTGAAATATCTTCTAATGCTGATGAGGGCATTCTTTTAACAATTTACATTGTTGTAGTAAAGGCTTGCCACCAAAGACATAATGGCATACCAGCTTGTGTTAATAAGTCAAGCCAAATTCAATGATGGTCCTATGTCTCCTCTCTACCCTACCTTTTTGTTGGTGTAGATAAGGACAAGGGTGCCAAAAGCCAATACCTTGCGGTTGTAGATATCCAATAAAAGATCAAAATTTGCCCCCCAATCAATTTGCAAATACTTAAGCTTAGTATCTAACTGTTTTTCAGAAAAAACTATGAAAATAGGTAAACACCTTAAACGCTTCAGACTTAAACTTCAAGAGGTATATCCACATGTGCCTAGTATAATCATCTACAAATAACATGTAGTACTTAAAGCTCTTAGAAGAGCTCACGAGTGCAGGACCCCACAAATCAGAATAGACCAGCATAAGGGGTTTTGTAGTTGTAGAATAAGACTTGGGAAAAGAAGTTTGAGACAACTTGCCAAATTGACAGGATTCACATAAACGATTATTATCAAAAGAACCAATTACATGAATCTTATTCATCACACTTTCAAGAGTTTTGGCTTATGGATGCCCTGATCAAGCATGCCACAGCTTTGTCAAACTAAAAGGTACATCAAATTTCTGTGAAACAACAAAAGCTTTATTAAATCTACAACCATTAGTATTAGAATTGGAAGTAGAACCAGCAGGAGACAATACATTTGAACAAGAAGTGGATGACGCAGTAGTGGGCAGAGAAACTTGCAGTTGATATAGGCCATCTTTGAGAGATCCTTGGAGCAATATCTAACTGGTCCACTTATCCTTTATAAGACAATACTCAACTATCACACCATTGTCTTTTGTAATTTGAGATATACTTAATAAGTTCTTAGCAATGTGAGGGACATATAACATATTTTTTTAGAAATAAAACTCTAGAGGAAGTGCTTGAGTTCAGAAAGGACACACCTATGTGTGAAACTGGAACTGTTTGGCCATTTCCTACTTGAATAGTTACTCCACTGTGTTAATTGTCCTGAATCACTAGATTCTATAGATCAGAGGTCATGTGATTTGTGGCTCTAGAATCCGCATACCATGTTTGATCCTTCATAGTGTGTGGAGTATCAAATGATGTGTTGAACGAGGATGAAGCAAAATGTTATTGTGAGGTTTGTGGTTCTCCATCAGAAGCAATAGATTGACCATACTGAGACTGGTGAAGATATCCAAGGTTATGAGCATTTTGTGGATTAGAAACATAGCCTCCAGAATATTCAACTTGGGAGTTAATTGGTGGACTTGTCAATGGAGTAGGAGCTAAATTGGTACTAAATTAGCCTGGCACAACTCTAGTTGCTAACAGAGCTTGTGGTGATTCATGAGATTGAGCATCAATCAAGAAGCTCTATGGAATGTTGACATTTTTAAAACGAGTAGTCTGTCCAACATTGTGAGCAGGTTGTCTAGCATTGTTAAAACTTCCAGTATTATATCCAAAACTTGGATTATATCTTGATCCAGAATTGACAAACCCCTGGTATTCATGGTCAAATCTGTGATAACACTACAATGCTGAATGACCTCCTTTACCACATATTTGACAAATTAACCTTGGTAAAAAACAACCTCTACCTTTGCCTCTACTGCGTACAAGTTGAGAGTTATTAACCTCCCTTGGAGCTAGCTATTGTGGGTGCTATTATTGTATGAGGCCAAACTCAGGTATAGGGAACCCCAAATTGACATTAGGGAACTGATTTTGTGGTGGATTGACTAGCTAATTTTGAGGTGCATGGTGGGGACTACTGGGAAAGGATTGTAAGGACTGTGGATGTGGGTGAGAGGTTTGTGTATATGGTTTGGAATTAGTGGCATCAAATATGTGAGAGTTAATGACCTAAGAGGCTGTATTAGGATCGTTCAGACCTTGCTTTGAAACCATAAGAGCTTCATGAAAGTTGGTAAAAGATGCATGTTGCTTTCTAGTCTAATTTCATGTTTGTGAAGCAAAAATTGTGCCTCCTGCAGTGTGGTTTGGCTACTAGTTGAGACTAAATTGGCTACTACCGCATCATATTTAGGCCCAAGGCCATCCAAGATATACAATAAAAGTTCTTCATCAGTTAAATTGACACCAGTAGCAATTACATCATCCCCTAGTTCTTTCATTCGCAACACATATCCATTCACAGTGCTAGCATCGTTCTTGGTAGTTTGTAACAAATTCCGAAGATGTAAGGTTCTAGCTTTAGAGGCAGATTGAGAATGTAATTCAAGAGTGTTCCAAATCTCATAAGCAGTAACACATTTAGCTACATGATGAAACATTGTCTCTGAGATTGTAGATTAGAGCCAACTTACCAAGAATTGATCAATCTTCTTCCATGCAAAGTAATATGGATTTGGCTTCTTAACTGTCTGTCCAAGATCAAGAAAAACATCGATGGACACATTCTTTCTCCAGTCACGAAAACTTCAATTCCATGTGAGGTGAGTGCCAGTAGAATTAATGACTTCCAGAACGAGTAGTTTCTTTCCAACTGCTTCGCGGAAATGGTGGGTAGAGTAGGAGGATTGCTTGGAATACTGAAGTTCATACTTTCAGTGTTCATCTTTATTGATTTTGAGTGAGAATTATTCGAATCAAAGCTAAGAGTTACCATAGACGTGTGTCTAGGGCTTTGATACCATGAAGATTTTAGGATCACCAAAGAAAAAAAAATGAAGAAAAACAGAGAAGAAAAGTAAAGAGTAAAGTTGAAGAATTCTGAAATTTTGGTATACTACATAATTGACTAACAGAAAATAGGCGGGGCTAATTTATATTTCCCTCCTTACAAAACGCAGCGTATTAGCTGCTTTGTTACATATTACAAAAGCAACATCATTATTTGTAGAATTTATAAAATACACCTTATTACAAAACTTGTAAACTTTGCAGACAGATCCCATCACACACATTCTTCTTAACAATTGTTACAGTAACCAACTTATAAAAAGTAAATAGTAATAGTTGTAAAGTTCGTTGCACTTTCTGATTAGACTATCAATTTGAAACCAAACTCATTAACATATTGAAAGGGAAGTGAGACTGAGAATCTGAGACACACACTTGATGAGACTTGATAAAAAGTCAAATTTGGAATGATAACACAAGTTGTCCGACGGCCAACATAAAGTAGAAAAATTAAATTTGTCTAGTACATCATGAAACTTGTTGAAGTAAATGCATAAATATTTTGAAACTTTTCTTTTTCAGTTTTGTATAAGCTTCTCTGTTACATTAAGGTACAGATATGTTGTCTTTTGATTTGTTTAAAAAAAAAAATCTTATTTAAATAAACACACATTGAAGCTATACACATCTTAACTAATTTAACTCTTTTGCAATAGTTAATATTTATTTAAGGGAGTTGGGAAATATATGTATTTATCGAATTACTAAGGGTATTAACTACTTAGGTTATGTAAAAAGTAATAAAAATTAAAAGAAAAACTATATTTCCGATTAAATGACGATTAATATAGAGATCTGGAAACTTATTAATTAGAGGTAAATGGCTTGGATACTTGACATAATTGGCCATTATAAGGTTTTGACATTGTTGCCGTGAAATACTTACATGGGACAATCTCACCACCTCGCTTGGATGATGAGGTGAGACCATCCAATATTATAATGACATGAGTAGTCACACAGTTCTTAAATTTTTTCTTTCATCCACATATCCTTATGATTCACAATTAACTACCCATGGTCTTTCATGAATAACTATCCCCATAAGAGGTGGTTTTTTATTTTTTTTATTTTAACAATACATGTCTTTGTTTCATATGATGGTCTCACCAATTCAGCTAAGTGAGTTGGTGAGACCATCTCATATAAGTTTTTCTCATTAGGAAGAATGTCTGATGTTCAGAGAGCCACAAAAGCAATAACTAATAAGTGAGATATGTAATAATCAGCCTAATTTACCAAGTCCCATTTTTGTAGTTTGTTTGGCTTTTGCTAGTTTTAATTATCTAGGGGGTTGTTTGATACTATCATGCAGCATAATGTTAATTAGTTCCCGTTGGATCTTTTCCTCAACTGTCGTTTATTTAATTCTTTTTTTTTTTTTAAACCTTGATTGTACAAGAAAAATTTTATTAAATGAAAAAAGAAGGATGACATTGTTGGGGATTGGTTAAACCGTTTTGGTTCTGGATTACCCATTTTTAAAGTGTAGCGGAAAATTACCAAGTTGATTAAGAGATTTCCAGTTTTTAACCACATCAAATACAAGTGCAGAAAGTAAAGAACACAGCCATATATATGGTTTGGCTAAATCCACTTTTAGCCTGCATCCATGGGACCTTGTCCAGATCGAAGCAATCCACTAAGTTAAAAATACATTACAAGATATAGTTCAAAGCTGATCTAAGTTATAATAAAAAGAACTCCCTATTCAACTTTACACTTAACACCACACTCTGAATCTTTAACGTGTAGCAACTCCTTGGAGCTTCTTCTCGCCAGGAATAGCTTATAAACCACAAGCTTCAAGCACCGACGCCATGCACCAACATCAGCATAGGAACCACGTTCCAAGAGCCATCAAGTTTATGTTTGATATGGTGAGGTTTTGGCACAAAATGGAAAATGAACTTTGAACCTTAAGAGAAAGAATACTCTAAGAAATTCAGAGTAAGATGAAATAAAAGATCAAAAGGTACAAGGGGCTGACCAATGTTTGTCCAAATAAGGAAAGTATTCCTTCTTTTTGGTTTGAACCACAAAACAAATCGATAAAGATAACTTTATTCCCTAGGACCACTTAAGGATATTATGACACATGTAAAAGGTCCTAAATATCAAGAGACAAAGATAAACAATATCTTTTTCACTTCATCAGACATACAGCTCGTGTTGAGTTGCAAGATATCTGAAGCGAGAGTGTAAGCATAGACCATTGTGCACACACACTCAACACGAAACAAGCCAAGACATAAGTCTGGCAAACAGTGTGCACTAAGAACTGATGTGCACACACACAACAAATGAAACAAGCCAAATAAAAGGATTGGCAGCCAGTGTGCACTCATAACTGCTATGCACACACACAACAGATGAAACAAGCCAAATAAAAGGATTGGCAGTCAGTGTGCACTCATAATTGTTGTGCACACACACAACTCATAAGTTTGACAAAAATGAATATTCTACAGACATCTTGACAAAGACATAGTAAGCCTTACTCCTCATATAAGACTAAGTACTATAATAAAGCAAAAACAAGAAAGAAACCAATGCAAATGCATGAATTACAAAAATAAACGCAGGAGCATGAATTATATGCGTAAATAAATAAAGAGATATAGAAAGTATTCAGAGAAACGATAGTACGACAAACCCCAAACATCATCCATTATTATTATTTATGTTTTGCGATGGTAAGTTCCACTAGTTAAAGGATGTCAATTGAAGGTTAATATAAGCAAACTTATCTGTAATCATATTTCTCTTACGAAAAAATATGAGTTTTTTGTCCATGTATTTTCTATACCTAAATTTTTGGATTGTATTTATCTTTGATAATATCTAAATTTATACTTCACTAAACCTTAGAATAATGCCATTTATCTGAAAAGTTATTCATTTAAGATTTACCTATGTGTGTAAAAGGAACTTTTTTTAAGTAAAGCTAGTATACGAGCATCCAATAAAATTTCATCACACGTATTTATTTCTTTTTATAAATAATTATAGTGATTGGTTTATATATATATATAATTGAAGACTTTCTCTAACATGCATCAACTATTCATCAAGGGTGAGCGGGTCTGGGTACCTGGCCCAATTCCAAGGAACCGGAACTGGTTGGTTCCAGTTCCTAGGTACCCAAAACTGGAACCTATAACATAGGTTCCAACTCCGATTCTGGGTACCCTATAAATTAACATTACCCCCTAATATTATAAAAATTATAAATATACCCCTAAAATTACCCAAACAATTTATAAAAATTATAAATACACCCTAGATACTCGTCGGTTCCACCCTGGGTACCTGGATGTTGATTCTGGGTCTAGTTCTTGAAGTGGTGGAACCAGACCCAGACCTGTACAGGGCCAGTTCCACCAAATTTGGAATCGGAACTGACAAGTGGCTTGTTGAAACACCAACCAAACACACGCAATAAAATAAACAAAAAAGTAAATAAAGGAAACTTGATTTACTCTGGTTCGTTCTGATTACGGAACTACGTCCAGCATTCAAATAGAGATTTTGTATTAAGTTTTTGGAATACTGCAGCAATTTCAATCTAACGACGGCAGCTCACTCTCTTTATTTTCTTGTAGTCCTAGATTTCTCACTATTACATTATATAATAGAAAAACCCTACCCTATTTGGGCCTACCCGAATCTAACCTGACCTAAGCCTAAATATTAGTAAAACAATAAAAAGTCCAATTACTAATTAGACTTACCATGAAGGGGGCGATGCTCCCTCAGCCCTGCTTGCTCACCGATGAGAGAGACCCCCGAATGCGTCTACGTAGGGGTCAAGATCATGCAAAGTATGAACCATATCCAACATGGCTAACCACTAGTTTTGCGTCTACTAGTTTGTATGCATAATTAACTTGTATGTGAAGGCTGAAGCATTATTCAAGTCACAAACTCACCTTTCTCTCCCAACCTTTACATTCAATAATAGGACTCAAACACATAAATTAACATATGATATATTTGATGTTACTAGCTACTTACTTCTAACATGTAGATATCATGGGCATATTGTTATAAATTCTATGAGTGATGTGTCATGATTAAGTTTCAAACAAAATATTTTGCATGTTAATTGTATTTTTCATTTAAACGATTCTTTATTAAGAAACTTGAGCGGAACTGTGCGATTGATTTACTCTTTTTTTTTTCTTTTTCTTTTTTTATCATTGGGGTGTTCGAGTCAGTTTGCGCGTATCTCAACTAATCTTTCGGGGCTCTGAAGTTAATAGTAAGGTAAATCTCCTCGATGGCCACCGCCTTTAGGGGAGGTGAAGACTCGAATTCGGAAGATTATGTTAAATCCTTCTCTTGCTCTTATGAGAACTCAAACTTGAGAGACTATACTTAGATCATTTTTTACTCTTTTACCATCAGGTCACCTAGTGGTGATTAGTTGTTCTATTTCAGGATTTTTTAGTTGTTCTTTTTCAGGATTTTAAAAACTAATTTCCATTTTATGAACTTGTACATCATTTTACACTCATGCTGCTTTTCAGTGACATCTTAAATCAATTCTGAATGGTCAGAATGAATACCATAAATTAATTATATGGATTTACCACTTTTTCTTTTCCTCTTAAATTTTTATGTTCAGCCATATTGGACAGATTTACCTTTCTTGAAATCAATGAAAGTTTGGCATTAAAATATTTAACAAGGGAAAGTTAATTTAAACCAAAACCCAGACCGGCTGATTGCCTAATATGGGAGATTATCCAGAACTCATCTAATACATTGATAAAAAATAAGATGCTTCCTTTGCCACAACAGAACACGTGGGTTTCCATTTTAACCCTAACAAAAACCTGTGTCGCTATGTGACAGCTCAGTCATAAATAGAAACCACATTCGTTAAAATAGCTGGACGGATTTTACAAGTTGAGAGAGGATAAGGATGTGCATATTATGAGATAAACTATTCTTTAGAAAATATAAAAGAAAAGATATTGTCGTTACAGCTCTTTGCCAGTTCATTAGGATCTTCCACAAATATAATTGAAACTATGCAACCAGATCTTTGAATTCAATTGACGCCTAGGGTCATAAAGTTCTGTCTAAGCTAGTTGAGATAGGCTTCAGAGTGATCAGTATAGCGCTGACTTGCGTCAAATATAATCTTTGGAGATGAGCAAATTTTTGTAGGATTAGGGCAGTGGTAGATCCGAATTCTGACGCAATAACCTGTCTCGCTGACCAATTGAGCTCGACTGCTACCTAAAGCACAGGGCTCGAGTCCTCAGCGTACTTAACAAAAGGTTTAACCATAATCCCACTTTTGCAACGCAAGTGACAAAGGGTCACGAGAGTGATTGTTGCTTTTTAATTTTTGCCCTATGTTTTGAAGTATTAATTTCTGGCCAGTAATAAGAAAGAACTAATATTTTCTGCCAACCTCCTCTCTTTAATTATCTGAAAGGTTTGTTTAGATCTATTGTACTTCTTATTTGGCGTTTAGGTGAGAACACATACATATTTAATACTGAATATAAAATTTATGAATTGCATGTGTGACATTTATATTAGTAACGATATAATATAGGTAATTGTACGTTTATAACAGTAATTCTTTAATCAAGAGTTCTTTTATAAATTTTGTCAATCCATACTTAAACACTCATCTCATTAGAGAGAAATAATGTTTTACAAATGAATTTATGATATTTAAATATGATCCTAACAAAATAAATGTCAAAACATCCCGACTAAAGAATTATTGTAGTTTAAAATATTTTAAATTCCTTTATTTATTTATAGTTTATAGTAATTTGTATGCTTTAAAAGCACATATTAAATGGAAGATTTTTATACTTTAATTAAACTCATAAAAAAATTATAAGAGTATCATAAAAAATTGGTTTCATAATTCAAATTTTAAAACTTGATAAAATAATTGATAAAAGCTTATCACATTTCCTTGTTGCTCTCAAAAATTTTTTTTTTCTTTGGAGAAAAAAAATTAAATCAACCTTTTTTTTTTATTCAAAAATTGTCTCGATACTTTTTTCTATGCTTTTTAATTAAATATTAAATATTTGTATATGTAGTGTTACTCATATTATTATGATAGACACATGTTACATTTAATAAAAATTCTTTTTTATAGTAAAAAAATATTTATGTTCTGATACCTCTTAAATCAGAATCCTGGTTCTTCATTTGATTATATACTCTTTTAATATAGAATGGTTTAGATTCTTAACATTTGATATTGGAGCGTACACCACAATTCCAATAGTTTTGAGTAAATTCTTAGTGAAAGATGTCTAGAGTTACATATCTTAAATTATGTAATTAAACTATTTATCATGCATTTGAAAATAGGTATTTGGAAAATTTTAAATCGATTAAGAAAATAAAATTTTTCTTTTCATTTAATTCTTTTTTCAGTGATAATCATTAGTAAAATAAAGAAAAAAGACCATCAATTGAATGGATATGTCCATATGGTTGAAATTGATTTATATATGATTTTTATTTCATTTAACTAAAGTATTGAAGCATCAAATATCGAAAATAGTATTGGGTAGGACAACTGTACAATCATTTGAATACATTTCATCACATAAACGTAATATTTTCTCTTTTCTCTAAATAACTTCTGTAAAGATTAATTAATTTTGAAATAAATGTAAAAATGATATAAATTTTTTGTATCTCTTAAGTATATCACCAAGGACTTTCTCACATTATAACACAATTATATTTCCAATGTTGTGACTTCTAAGAGATTTTACGAAATACTTGTTCATCAAATGTACCAAATGTATTAATTTATAGTAAATTTAAAACTTTAAATCATTTTTATTTATGAATGCTTTAGTTTATATATTATGCAGCCATAGTATACATCAAAATAGACAGTAAAGCAGAAATACAGATAGGAACTGAAAAAGGGTAAAACATTGTTTCGGTCATGTACTGTATAATATATCCTTCTGCAGTGCCTCAATGGATGTATGCATCGACATGTAACGGATGGTATGATGCTGGATGCATATACAGAAATGGGCATGCATGCATCGGTGCATGTAGTCCGAGTGAATGAGGTAAAGCTATCACTGTAAAAAGCCTGCCAGGAGCTATTTTTATTGCTGTTTGTGGGGATATGAGGCTCTCTCTCTCTCTCTCTCTCTCTCATGGTCATGGTGGTTGTGGGGTTGGGTAGAAACCGATAAAGTTGATATTGAATTTGGTGTGGTGCTGATATTTTGTTACTGGGGGAATGGTATTGATGTGGCTTGGGTTTGGCCTCTTAATTAAATCCTCTGCAATATATATAATATATATATTTTTTTTCTGCCGTTTAGTATTAAATTCATTTACTTCATGTAAAAAAATATTAAAAACATTCTATTAAAGGTTTTTTATTTACATAATTTTATAAAAGGTTTATGTAATTATAAGATTGTTTTTTTGTAAAATATTTATTTTTGTCAAACTTATGAACTCTGTGTGTGTGTCCACAACAGTTACGTGTGCACACTTATTGCCAATCCTTTTATTTGGCTTGTCTCATCTGTTGTGTGTGTGCACACAGTTTGTCAGCCATGTGTCTTGGCTTGTTTCATCTTGAGTGTGTGTGCACAACGGTCTGTGTTTACACTCTCGCTTTAGACTTTCTGCAACCGACATGAGTTGGATATTTGATAAAGAGAAAAAGATTATGTTTATCTTTGACTCTTGATATTTAGGACCTTTTTACATGTGTCATATCTTCCTTAAGTGGTCCTAGGGAATAAAGTTATCTTTCCCAATTTGTTTTGTTGTCCAAACCAAAAGAAGAAATACTTTCCTTATTTGGACAAACATGGGTCAGCTCCTTGTTGGCTGACATGCACTGTTTTGTTGAGCAAGAAATCCTTCATTATATAATACTCTTTCTTGCATAAATGTACTAACCTTTTGATCTCTTATTTCATTTTACTCTGAATTTCTTAGAGTATTCTTTCTCTCAAGATTCAAGGTTCATTTTCCATTTTGTGACAAAACCTCACCATATCAAACATAGATATGATGACTGCTGGAATATGGTTCCTTTGCTGATGTTGGTGCGTGGTGTTGATGCTTGAAGGTTGGTGGTTTACAAGCTGTTTTCGGTGTGTTCCAGGCGAGAAGAGGCTCCAAGGAGTTGATACACGTTAAGGATTCAGAGTGTGGTACTAAGTGTAAAGTTGAACAGGAAGTTCTTTTTACTGTAACTTAGATCAGCTTTGAACTATATCTTGTAATGTGTTTTTAACTTAGTGGATTGCTTCGATCTGCACAACGTCCCATGGATATAAGCTAAAAGTGGATTTAGTTGAACCATATATATGGTTGTGTTCTCTACTTTCTACACTTGTGTTTGATGTGGCTAAAACTTGAAAATGTCTTAATCTACTTGGTAAATATTCTGCTGCACTTTAAAATGGGTAATCCAAAACCAAAATGATTTAACCAATCCCCAACAATTGGTATCAGAGTAAGTTTTGATAAGTTACTTCAGTAAGATCCTTACCCATTTTACTCATTTTCGTTTGCATCTAAGTGATCTGGCTAGTGGATGAAATCTGTTTTGTATTGCGTTTTTACTTCAGATATGCTGTTTGTCTGTGTGTGCACTTCCATATGTGTGTTAGCATCTATCTAATTGCTTTTCGTCATGAGTTTCTTCACTAAAGGTGGATCTACTCATAGACCTCCTCTATCAGAAGGTCTTAACTATTACACATGGAGACCTAGGATGCGTGACTTCCTTAAGTCTAGATGAAAGAGTCTAGTCCACAGTTGTGAATGGTTAGACAGCCCCAGTTATTGTTGAAAATGAAGTGTCTAGACCAAAACCTGTTGATAGTTGGATTGCTGATGAAATAGCTTTGGCAAATTATAACTCTAAAGCCCTTCATGCTTTTTTTAATGTTGTTAATGTGAACCAAATGAAAGTCATAGCTAATTGTGAGCTTGTTAAAGATGCTTAGGATAGACTCCAAGTTAAGAATGAGAGAACTAGTATCGTGAAACAAAACAGGCTTAGAACACTTGTCACTGATTTTGAAAATTTGAACATTGAAGAAGATGAGACTATAACTGATTTTTATGGTAGAGTGTGTGATATTTCTAATGAATGTTTTGCTTTGGGAAGAACATATACTAATGCTGAACATATACTAATGCTAAACTTGTCAGGAAAGTGCTTTGCTCTTTGCCCCAAAGATTTATGTCGGGTTACCACCATTGAAGAATGTCGAGATTTGGATGCTATGGACATTGATGAACTCATTGGCTCTCTCCAAACCTATAAGCTGAATATGCAATGATGGGAAAAATAGAAACCGAGCAAAGGTTTAGCTCTCAAACATGAGGTTGATTCTGATCCTTTTGATGATTGTGATTTAAGCTCTTTGGACGTTGAAAATTGTGCTTTACTTGTTAGAAATTGATCGGATTCGCGCAGTGGAAAAGCGTAATATTTAAAACGAATCAATCAATTACACGAACAAAGATCCGAGTACAGATTATAACATTTACATGCATAAACTGAAACGCAAAATAAAACTGTATTAAAAACAAATCCATACAAGGATTTAGTTTATACCAACGTTTGAAGGCTCCTCTGAATATCTTTGATTTCAGACACGAACACTGTTCAGCATCTACTGTTCACGTGATTCTTCGCTAATCGATCCAATGTAGGATCGCACTCACGGAAGTCCACACGAAGATAATCCAAAGAATCGACAATTGTTTTGCTAGAACAATTGCCGGCATCAAGAATCAAGAACAATCAAAATTGGAAAAAAATTCTTCTTCACTTGAAGAAGAAAACGTGAGAGAGAGAGAACCTTTTGGGTGGCTAGGATTTTAATTGAATGAATAATATATGTTTTAATTTTAAGTTGAACTTATATAGTGCAACAATTAAAACCCTATTTGTAATATATTGTATAGCTAGTAATTCTTTAAAAAAAATATAACAAAATCCACTAAATAACTTTTATAAACATATATACATAATGTAAAATTCAAAAATTCTAATTTTAATTAATATAAATATATACACAAAATAACAGATAGTGTAAGGTAAACTTAGACAATGCCGCCAAACTCCTCCGCTTCTTGACGTCCCATCTGATCGTAAATCATCAAGTACATGCAAAACAGGAGAATAACAGAGTGAGCACTAATTGCTCAGTAAGTAAACCATACTGCACTACTGTTCTTCCTCCGTTACTCATGTTTTGATTTTCTTTTTCTCATTTTAATCTTGCTAATATTCTTCGTTCTTTTCTAATATTCTGCATTCTTTTCTGATACTCTAATATGCTACTTACCAACGTGCAAACATAATGAATAAAACTGTACATCGTCGAGCATATAAGAAATACTGAATCATGTAAGTAGCATGATACTCTGATTTGCTACTTATCAACATGCAAAGACAATGAATAAAACTATACATCGTCAAGCACATAAGAAATATTGAATCATGTAAGTAGCATAATACATATGCAGAATAATAAACTTTCCTGAGAAAAGATTTTTTTTTTTTTTTTCTGTTATTTGTCTCTTATGCTGTATCTTTTTCTTTTCTTTCTTCTATTCTGGTTTGCCGATCGGACTAGGTTAATGCATGGATTTGGAACCCTGGCTGTATGAGTGGGTACAGTCCTCATTTACATGCACTACTGACAGACTGTACAAATACTGTATCTCTCTATTGTGGCTGCTCGCTCGTGGCGGTGTGCATGTGGGCATCTCTATCACTCACGGGTTCCCCATCGCAAAAACCTTATAACATAGCATGCTGTAGAAAGAGAATAGAAAGAGATACTATACACATTTCAACATTAATTTCCAAGCTATGGAAATTATGCACTTGCATTCTTTAGTTAATGAGAAAATATACATACTTGCATGTTAGCTTAAAAGAAAATTACAAGCCATTTTCTTTTCTTTCTTTCTCATTCTTTGCTAACATATTCTTTCATATTCTCATTTACCGAATCAAGGCTATATATAAATCATATGCACAATATATGCATGATCAAGCCCATTCTTTGATGTTCTTTCCAAGTTCACATACACAAACTTGAAAATTTATTATGGCATAATGGAATGTCATGACATATTCTACCATTCTCTACTATCACAATTTCCATATCAAAGTAACACTTTAACTTGCAATTCTTCTCTAACACTTCCATGTGCATGACAAGAAGTAGTAAAGGTTCATGTAACTAGAACCAAGCACTAAGGGCCATTTCTCTCATGGAACTAACATGACCAAGTGACATATTAAATTTTGGCATAACAATATGCACTCTTGAATACTAACATTTACACTTGGTTAAGCCCAAACATAATCTTCCTACTTCAATTCTTGCCTTTCTCTAACCCTTTCTTCATTAGGGCTTAGCCAACTCATGCATGCATTTTCTCTTTGGATTTTCATCAAACACTTCATATGCACATGAAACTACCATGTTGGCTACACTTCCACATCTCTCTAATTCCACCAAAATGTGAGCCAAAAACTCACTAATTATAGCATCAAACCTGTCCATTTTCAACAATTCTCAACACTTCGAAAATTTCAACACTAATCTTCCATAACTTTACCAAATCACCACATAACCATACACTGCTTCTGATGGCTGGAAATTATGCATCATTAAACATAAAAAACAGCCAATAATTCTCTCATACCATCACATAAAAACATGCAAGAATCATACTACACAAATCTTGCTCAAATTAAGGCTAAAATTTGGTTTACTTACCTTGAATGTGTGATATTACTTCCTTTTGCTAAAAGTCTCTTCCCCTTAGACCTATATCATATAAAAACCATATGAATATAAAACTTTAAAGTTTACTCACACTCCTTTTGCTAGAATCTTACCTTTGGATGCTTTAGGATTGAAAATCTATAAAAATCCAAGCCAAATCCTATGATTTCCCTTTGAAATTTAGTGAAGAAAATTGAGAGAAAATGGGGGTGAAGGTGGCGTGAATAAGGGTTAGAATGGCTAGGGTTTAGGTTATTGCAACCTTATAACTAAATAAATATATATATTCCCATTTTGCCCTTGCACTTTCTATGAAATTCTATCTATATCCTCTAGTCAATTACCAAAATACTCTCATTTTTATTATCTTCTTCACATTATTTCGCTTCCTTTCACTTCTCACTTTTTCATCTAATTATGAGTGAAAAGACCATTTTACCCCTAATGAAGTTTTAAGGAATTTTCTTCACATTTGTCTAGTTAACTTTAAAGAAATCCAACTAAGGGTATTAGGGCATAAATAAAATTACGTACCTTGATGTGGGTGTTACACTATTCCACTTAGAAATAGCCACGGACTCCAACCCTAGTTCACCCTTGCAACCAAACACACCCTTTATGGTATTTTAATTAATTAATTATTATTATAATTAAAATCAATTAATATATATAATAATATATTAACATTTAATTAATAATAATAATTCATTAAATATATACATAGATATATTTAAATAAAATCTCACTAATTTATTTTAATATTAAAATTAAATACAGGCAACAACCTCAGCAAATTTAATTGCACTGTGAGATTACGAAAACACCCTTTCATCTTGAAAGACGAAAATGCCCTTCTCACAAATTGATTCTTAAATTATCTTCTAAGTGTGTGACCCATAGGCTTCTCATCATATCGGCAGTGTGTAGTATTGCGATTAATACCAATTAATCGTCTAACTACATGCAGGCCAAGATTGGCCTCTAGCAAGGCATCATGGCCACCCGATAGATTTGGATTCAACGAAATCGTAGCCTGTTAGAGTAGGTGCTCTAGAGCCAATCAATTATTATAGAATTGACTCTTTGTAATAATGTTCATTAATCAATAAAAGGCATTTTATTCTATATCGCGTAAATCATTATTATTGCAATATGTATTGATATATGTCCTTAGAATGGTAGAACCGTGACGAGGGTATCAAGTGTTTCAAATCTTGATAGTGAGAACCCTATGAGCACATATGGTGGCCATTCTAGAAACGTCCGTAGCCCCAGTATTATTCTGAAGTAAGGGCACAGATAATACGGTAAGGCTATCATAGTGTTGAACGACCCTGTCGAAAGGCAGTGACTGATCTCACTTGTCAAGGTTGTTTGGTGACAACCTGGTGCAACACATGGGTGCTTTCTATAGGCAAGTTCACTGGACTGACCCACCAGAGATTCCATATGGATGGTACCCTAGTGCTATGTAACAAATCCTCTAACGAATGGCGGTGCATGTGATCCTTAGACTTGAGATCACCGGAGCACCTTGTGCACCGATTGGTGTAGTTTGACACTAGCCATGCAATTCTATTTAGAGCGGTTTACGGTGGTGTTAGCTGCATGAAAGAGTGTATCAAGACTATGGTGGATTGACAGAGGATTCTCACTCCCGGGTACGGGAAAAGTTATCTCACGGCGTAATTCAGTATATGACAATGACACTAAACTGTGGCCACGTGGGATTGAGTTGTTGCTCTATCCAGTTTATAATACAGGTCATTGGTCTAGTACTGAATACATAATATCGAGAGTAACCAAAGATTGACACTATTTCTATGCCTTCGTCTCGTCGAGATAACGGATGATGAAAGGATCGAATTGCACGTAACAATATCGTTGACAGGTAGCTACTTTGTTGAATCTGAATCTATCGGGTGGCCATGATGCCTTGCTAGGGGCCAATCTTGTCTGTATTAGTGAGACGATTAATTGGTGTTAATCGCGATACTATACACTGCCAGTATGATGAGCCTATGGGTCACACACATAAAATAATTAAGAGCCATGAAGAAAGAAGAGCGTTTTTTGTCTTTTTGGATGAAAGGGTGTTTGGTAATTTCATAGTGTAATTAAATTCTCTGAGGTCATACCTTTATTTAATTTGTTAGAAAAATTAATAAGTGAAATTACGATTAAATATGTATTCGCATATATTTAATAAATTATCATTATTGTTAAATGTTATATATATAATATATAATATATATATAATATATAATATATATTATATATATATATTATATCTATATAGTCTATATATATATATATGTTAATTGATTTTAATTGAGATAATGATGAATTAAAATAAATATCTAATTGGGAGTGTTTGGAAACATGAGATGTTTGGGTTGGAGCCCAAGCCTATTCCATTTGGAAATAGGGCAATTAAATAACACTATATAAGAAAAGTGTTAATTAAAATTGGCAAGGTTTTTCATTCATTCATTTTGATTGAAAAAGGAAAAACACACGCAGCCCCCTTTCCTCTTCCCCACGCCAGTTTTGCTTTTGCAAAGAATCAAAGCTTTCTTTGATTTTCTTCTTAATTCTTAAGGCTAAGGAGGATCTAGCAAATCTCTCCTTAGTTCCTTGCGATTGTCTTCGTGTGGACTTCATCGGTTCGATCCTACACTTGGGTCGGTAGCAAATACGTTCAGAGACAACTTGGAGGAGCCTCCAAACGTGCGTATGATTTCTTGAACTCTTGATTAATTTTCTACAGATTTCTATTTTGACATAAACTGTAAAATTGTACCTTTGATCTTGGCTCAATGGGAACGATCCTTGTTATTATGATTTTGTTTTCCTCGGCGTATATGGACCGTTTCCTAACACAGCCTGTCAACGGTAAGGTTATCGTGCAATCAAATCATTTCATCATCTGTTATCTCATCGAGACTAAGGTACATAAATAGTGTCAACCTCACATATCCTCGACATGTTTGTATTTAGTTATTGGACAAATGACAAGAATATTAAATTGGATTGAGCATCAACTCAATCCTACTGTGGCCACAGATTTAGTGTCATCGCCATTTACTGAATTACCCAGTGAGATAACTTCTCCCATACCTAGGAGTAATGAATCTTTTCTCGATCCACCATAGTCTCGATAAACTTCTCAATATAGTCAATCATTACCGTATTGATAGGTTTGAATAGAACTAAGTTGAGCTAGTGTCAAACTACACCAATTGGTGCACAAGGCGCTTTGGTGATCTCAATCTAAGGATCACATGCACCACCATCAGTTAGAGGAGTTATTCCATAGACACTGGGGTTACCATCCATATGGAATCCTCTGATGGGTCTGTCCAGTGAACTTGCCTCTAGCAAGCATCCCTACGTTGCACCAGGTTGTCGACAAACAACCTTGACAAGTGAGATCAGTCACTGCTTTTCGACAAGGTCGTTCAACACTATGATAGCCTTACTGTATGATCCGTGTCATTGGTCAGAATATTAATGGGGCTACGGATGTTTCTAGAATGGCCACCATATGTGATCATAGGGTTCTCACTATCAAGATTTGAAACACTTGATACCCTCGTCACGGTTCTACTATCGTAAAGACATATATCATTACATACACGGTATATAAGCATATGCCTTTTAGTGATAATTAAACATTTATTATAGAGTCAATTTTACAATAATTGATTGGCTCTAGGGCGCCTACTCTAACAATCTCCTACTTGTACTATAGTCAATCATTCATGTATTTAACATCGAATAACCCAAGTACTCATCATGCTTCTGCTCCAACAGAAACTTCAACAGTGGGTTAGTAGGTATTCTGCAAATCTGCACATTCTCTTTTTGATTGACTTCTCAGATCAGATTGAATCAACTAAGTAAGTGTTTGGATTACTAGTGAGACCATGATTCCTCAGCCACAATAATGGCTCCATTGTTATCGTAGTAGAACTTTACTGGATCAACAATGCTTGGAACCACATCAAGTTCAGTAATTAACTTCTTGATCCAAAACACCTATATGTCTACATTAAACAATGCGTTACACTTAGCATCAATCATAGAATCCACTACAGTACTTAACTTCGAGCTCTTATAGCTCACTGTAGCTGTATTGAGAAAAAATATAAACTCGGATTATAAGCGAAAATCATCTTTATCTGTTTGGAGATTAGCATCATTGTAGCTCATCTTCCTCTCCATAATCCAAGATCATATCCTTAGCCCCTTTTTAGGTATTTAAGGATGTCCACTGACACTTATCCAGTGTCACTCACTTGGATCTGACTGATATCTCCTACAAATGTTGATTGCACATAAGACATCAATCTGAGTACATAACACATTGCTCACTAAGATCCTATTGATATCTTCTGCAAGTGCTTAATGCACATAAGATATCAGTCTAAGCATGTAATCACAACAGCGCTATCTTGGATTCGATTGATATCCCCTACAAGTGCTTGATGCACATGAGACATTAATCTGAGCATACAAGATGGATCCACTTGCTAAAGCATGTGGGATCCTCTTCATTTTATCTCTCTCAATGTGTACTTTAGGACACATATCCTCTGAGAGATAGACACTATGTGCCATCGGAAGAGATCCCTTCTTGGATTCTTCCACACTGAATCTCTTTAGTACCTTGTCTGTGTACTCCGACTTGGGCTAAGCAAACTTCCTGATCTATTACGATAGATCTTCATTCCAAGAATGTAAGCCATTTCTCTTAAGTCCTTTATGGAGAATCACTTGGATAACCAAGTGTTTACCGACTGCAAGCTCGGTATATCGTTCCTGATCAAAAATATGTCATCGATATACAACATTAGGAATGCCATTGTGCTCCCACTCACCTTTTTGTAAACATAGGCCTCACTTTCGTTCTTGATAAAACCGAATTATAGCTTCATCGAAACGAATGTTCCAACTCCTTGAAGCTTGCTTGAGTCCATAAATGGACCTCTACAAGTTGTATATCCTTTTAGCTTGTCTATCAAGAACGAAGCCATCGGGATGTGCCATATACATATCCTCTTCAAGGTTTTCATTTAGGAAAGCCATTTTGACATTCATTTTCCAAATCTCATAGTCATGATATGCAGCAATCACAAGCATAATCGAGATGGATTAAATTATGGTAACTGGCAAAACGTTTCTTCATAGTCAATACCATGAATTTGTATGAAACCTTTGGCATCCAGTCGTGCCTTATAGGTATGCACCTTACCATCCATGTTAGTCTTCTTCTTGAAGACTCATTTACACCATATGAGTTTTACCCCTTTAGGTGAATTCAGCAGAATCCATGTCTGGTTCTAATACATGGAGTCCATCTCATATTTTATGGCTTTAAGCCATTTAACGGAATCTGGATCCATACAGCTTCATTGTAGGGTATGGGTTCATTGTCTTGTTAGACTAATACGTCTCCATGTTTAGTCACAAGAAAACCATATCTCTCAGGCTCACGACATACTCTCCTAGATCTACGTAGCTCCTGTGCTACCTGAGGTGGTTCACTTTGATCCATAAGTTGTGGAGTAACCTCCTTTTGATGTTCAACCACTTCCTATGACACATTATCTCATCCTTCATCTAATGTATCTTGTGGTAATAGAACTTCACCGAGTTCTACTTTTCTCCCACTAGTACTTCTTAGAAAAAATTCCATTTCTAAGAAGACACCAGTATGAGCAACAAAAGGTTTTGTGCTCTTCTGGAGGGTAGAAATAGTATCCTTTGGTGTCCTCAAGATACTCCACAAATACACTTTCGTAGGATTTTGAGCCCAGCTTGTTCGAAATCAATTTCTTGACATAAGCTTTGCAACCCCAAATCCTTAGATAAGACAAGTTGGGCTTTTGCCCACTCTATTGTTCATATGGAGTCTTATCTACAGACCTTGGTGGTACACGGTCTAGTGCCTGAGTCGCAGTATCTGGGGCATAACCTCAGAATTATATGGGTAGATCACAAAAAAAAAGAAAAAACCTCATCATGGGCCTAACTCCCATATTCCTTCAGGTATGTTTAACTCAACTTGCCACATTTGGCGTAGTTGTGACTTTGAGAATATTCTTATTGTCTATTTTGAAAACATATTTTTATGAAACAGTTCTATATAATATTATTTATACTAAAAGACAACAATCCATTAGTAAAGCAATATTCTTACTTGTCCAAAGTAGACACAAAAATTATTTCTAGAAATTGAATGAATATCATAACAATCCACTAGTGCCAAGTAACAAGCCCGTAGGTAAAATCAGACAATAAGATCCTACAGCTAATGCAACAGCATGTGCTCCATCTCCAACTAGTAGGTTTACCTCTCCATCGACAAGCAATCTACTCTACCGTAGTCCCTGCACATTAGAACAAATGTGAGTACTACATCCTGTGTCAATGACCCAAGATGTTGACGGGAGAAGTTAATCTCAATCAAGAACGTACCTGACGAAGAAGTAACATTCTTCTTCCTTTTTGCTAGAAAGGCCTTGCAATGTTTCCTCTAGCAGCTGGGATTCCTACAGTGAGGACAAATGCCCTTTCTATCTATAACAGTTCCTTCCAACGACTTCTGAGCCCTTACCTTCTCACTTGAGTTGGCTTCAACCAATGTCAATGTTTCTGACATTCTCATGCTTAACTCAGTAGCATTCAAAATATCCAGAAACTCGGAAAGGGTATTCTTCTTATCATCCTCAATGAAGTCATAGACAAATTGAGAGTAAGAATTTGGCAAAGACTGTAATATTAGGTCTATTGCTAAACCTTAATTAAGTTTGCATCCCAAAGTCTCAAGCCTTTCATATACTCGGTCAACTTGAGTATATGATCGCCAATTTTGGTACCCTTTTTCCATCCTACATCTGAATAATGACTGAGATACCATATGCTTCTCATTTCTTTGAAGAAAATGAAGAATAGAAGCCGAGTCCATTCTTTGGCACTGCTATCGCAGTAATGGTGTCATTGATGCTAGCACAATGTATCTAGTCATTTCTACTTTTGCGTCATATGTATGCTTCACATATACATACACAGTCTTATGGATAGAGCTGTCAGCAGGCTCTGGTGACAAAGTTTGCTCAATGGTGTATAATCTATTGCTTGACTAAAGTATATCGTTTATACTTCTATACTAGTCAACAAAATTCTCACCATTCCATTTCTCTCCCATTCAATGATTTGTCGGAGTAATGTTGGGATCATTTTGCTCAATTAAGTGAAACTACAAGTGCAGAATAAAGCAAACTTATTATCATGTTTATTTTTATTTAATAAGGCCTTTTATTAAATAATCGCTCCCACTATTTTCCTCAAGCCAATAGCCCTTACTATTAACTCGGGAAAGCCCGTTGGCTTTCCTAGTGGACTGAGATCCCATCTAGCCCATTTCAAACCTTTGCTTTGGCAAACAAGCCAAAATAGGTTGCTTAGGTAGGCCAACAAACTCAATCCACACTAGTTGATAGCTCCCACTACCAACCTCAAATGTGAAGCAAGCCAACAAGCCAATCACACAATCCAACAGCCTAGCCATCGTCCTCAAGTGTGATTCCTAGTATCAATAGAGTGGACACTACATGTCGGCACGTACACATAACAAGTGTACTTCTCTACTATGCCTATGACGTGTTTATCAACCTTCGCTTTGGTGAACAAGCAAAACTATCATTTTAAGTCGACCCATCATTATTAAGGAAAACTCCAATGAATTTTAACCTCGCACTGGTATAACTGTACCCTTCGCTTTGGCAAACAAGGTTCCAACGAACAGTGGTTTGATTAAAACCATGGTGATGGAAGGCATACGTGACTTAATATACTTAAGTTGAAGGTTTTTATTTAAAGTCTCACCAGATTATTATCTTTGTTAGAATGTCATTGTTTGGCATGTTACTGAACATTCAACCTTAGCATGCATTCTAAATAAAATAACACGTGCTGGTACATTGCCCACTAAAACCGATTTTGTCGAGTCTAGAGGAATCGGTGGGTCAACCTAGGGGTTTAACAGTAAATCTTGGGTCTTCAAGTTATTCCTTTTCATAGCTCCTTCGTTTCTTCTTCACGATCATTACAAAGCATTTTTATAATAAAAATCCTATTCTAATTCATATCAATAAAATAGAAACCTTGCATTACATACAAGGGGAGTGAGATGAGAAAAAGAACTACATGAAGATATAAGAGAGAGAGGTAGGACACGCAAGTCCTATTTCTTTATAAAATTACAAACAAACCCAAAATTACAAAAACATACAAAAGGTCTAAGGCTCATGTACTGGGCACCATGCAATTTCAAACAAGAACATTGCATACTTCCAAAATTAACATTTTGAATTTGGGTGGGTGGAATTATCAAATTACCCATCTTCTATGTGCAGAATTATTATTGGCTTTATAGGTTTAACAACTACAATTTGGCCCCCTATGCAAAAAACAGAAAAGCAAAATGGAACAGTAGCTTTGTTGCTTCGGCGAAGAAATTTATTCGTTTCGGCAAAGTTCATACACACATGGTTGCTGCGGCGAAGTTTTATTTCGCCGCAACAAATACCATAAACTTCCAGAAAACAAAAAAGGTTCCAGAGACTTTGATGCCGCGACTAAGTTTTATTTCACCATGGCCAGATTCACTTTTGCATCTCGCTACGGCAAAGTGCTATTTTGCTGCAGCTAATGCCGCAAAACAGTGAACCGCATAGTAAACCTTTTTGTAGTTTTTTCACATAACGATATGGATCCAAATCGAATCGAATGCATAAGCATTTGACCAGGACATCAACCAACCAAAAATAACTCATCAACACATCATTAGTAAATTGATCAGTTAAACAAAATTTTACAGATTTAAAAAAATAATCAATTTATGCATCAACATGTTATCAATCAAATATACATGTTATCAATCAAATATACAAGTTATCACTCAAATATACATGTTATGAATCAACGATTAAACATTATAATCTGGTACCCGAGGATCTCATAGCACTGTTAGAAATTGACCGGATTCGTACAGCGAAAAAACGTAATATTTAAAATGAATCGATCAATTACACGAACCAAGATCCAAGTACAGATTATAAAATTTTCATGCATAAACTGAAACGTAAAATAAAACTGTATTAAAAACAAATCCATACAAGGATTTAGTTCATACCGACATTTGAAGGCTCCTCTGAATATCTCTGATTTTGGACACGAACACTGTTCACCAGTTACTGTTCACTGTCTACTATTCACATGATTCTTCGCTAATCGATCCAATGTAGGATCGCACTTACTGAAGTCCACACGAAGCTAATCCAAAGAACCGAAAATTGTTTTGCTAGAACAATTGCCAACATCAAGAATCAAGAACAATCGAAATTGAAAAAAATTTCTTCTTCACTTGAAGAAGAAAACGTGAGAGAGAGAGAACCTTTTGGGCAGCTAGGGTTTTAATTGAACGAATAATCTATGTTTTAATTTTAAGTTGCACTTATATAGTGCAACAATTAAAACCCTATTCCACTTAGGAATAGCCATGGGCTCTAACCCTAGTTCAGCCTTGCAACCAAACACACCCTTTATGGTATTTTAAGTAATTGATTATTATTATAATTAAAATCAATTAATATATATGATAATATATTAACATTTAATTAATAATAATAATTCATTAAATATATACATAGATATATTTAAATAAAATCTCACTAATTTAATTTTAATATTAAAATTAAATACAGGCAACAACCTTAGCAAATTTAATTTCACTGTGAGATTACCAAAATACCCTTTCATCTTGAAAGACGAAAATGTCCTTCTCAAAAATTGATTCTTAAATTATCTTCTAAGTGTGTGACCCGTAGGCTCCTAATCATATCGGTAGTGTGTAGTATTATGATTAACACCAATTAATCATTTCACTACACACAGACCAAGATTGGCCCTTAGCAAGGCATCATGGCCACCCGATAGATTCGGATTCAGCGAAATCACAGCCTGTCAACAGTAAGGTTACCATGCAATCAAATCCTTTCATCATTTGTTATCTCATTGAGACTGAGGTATAAAAATAGTGTCAACCTTAGATATCCTCGACATGTTTGTATTTAGTTACTAGACTAATGATAGGAATATTAAATTGGATTGAGCATCAACTCAATCCCACTGTGGCCACATATTTAGTGTCATTGTTGTTAGAGTAGATGCCCTAGATGTAACGCCCACATGGAGGTACGTAATTTAACTTATGCTCTTATACCTTTAGTTGATTTTTTTGCTAAATTTATTTTGAGAAAATGTGAAGAAAATGCCTTAAACTTGCATTAAGGGTAAAATGGTCTTTTCACTCAAAATTAATTGAAAAAGTGGGGAGTGAAAAGAGGTAGAATTTCATGGAGAATGTATTAAAAATGAGGGCATTATGGTAATTGAATAAGGGACATAGATGAAATTTTAAAGAAAGTGCAAGGGCAAAATGGGAAAGTATGCATATTAATATGAGATATTAAGAGTTCAAGCAAAAAGACCCCATCATTCTCTACTCCCTCTCACGCCACTTCACTCTCAATTTCTCTCATCTCTTCATCAAATTTCCAAGGGATTTTAAAGGGCGTTTGGTTGGATTTTGGTAGAGATTTGATCCTAAGCACCCAAAGGTAAGAATTCTTGCAATAGATGTGAGATTAATTTTTAAAGTGTTGAATTCTTATAGTTTTTATGCTTAAGGTTTTAGAGAAAGAACAAGTCTACCAAAGAAAGAGAGATTCTAGTGGAATTACTCAAGCATAAGGTAAGTAAATCCTACCCTAAGTATGATTTAAGTTATGTTGTGTAGAGAACTTTCTTTATGCATATATATATGTGTTATATGTAAAATTGTTGATGGATTTGGTGTTGAATAATGATTAGAACCTATCCATGAGAAGTTGTGTTGGTGTAGTTGTTATTTGATGAATGTTTGGATGGGATTTGGAAGAATTGAAATGAAAATTTTGAAGTGTGTATTTTGGACAGATTTGGTGTTAATTATGGAGGAGTTTATTCCAAATTTTTGGTGGCCTAAAATAGAGATATAAGTGTAGCCAAATTAGTGTTGATTTGTGCACATGAATTGTTTGATGAAATGCCAAAGAGAAGTGCATGTATGAGAATGATTATGTGTTACTTTGGGATGAGTTTGTAGATGGTAGAGAATGACATGTTTGCATTCCATAATGCATAATTGCATTTAAATATGTGAATTTAGAAAGAATTATAAGCATGAAACCATCAACATGCATACATATTCATAAGAGCATGAAAAAAGCATAAACAATATGTTAAAGAGAAAATAGAAAGAAGTGAGAATATTAAAGATATTCAAATCTGAATTTTTCTTAAAGAGGTGTAAAAAAAATAAAAAAAAAAAAAAGAAGAGAGGTTGTTGCGATGGGGAGCCGTGAGTGACAAGTCCCCAGCACGCCGCCTTTAGTGAGCGGCCTCAGAATTCAGAAAGAAGAATTACAGTCATAGAAGTGTATGTGGATGAGGAGTGTACCCAGCATTAGAGAATTCACTCACACGGCCAAGACTACAATCCATGCCTCAACCGAGTCGATCGGCAAGAATAGAAAAGAAAGAAAGAAATAAAGAAAAAGAAACATAGAACAAAATAAGAAAATAGAAAAGAAAATGCATAATTTATGCATTTGTGCATTTGCATCATGAATATGCTAATACCACGCTCATTATCATGGGTAGTGAAAAAAAATTAGAAAACAGAGAGCAAAACAGAGAATGAGTAAGAAAGAACAGAGAGAACAACAAAGAAAGAATAGAGAATACTCGAGAAATGAGTTGTAAGGAAAGAAAATCAGGATTTAAGTAACGGAGAGAGAGGTAGCATAGCGGGTTACTTACTAAGCATTAGTGTTCACTCCATTGTTTTTAATGTTTTGAGGTAATAGGTGAGTTGTGGTTGCTTGGAACGTCACGCAGTGGAATGGTTGGGCTACACATGTGAAGCTGCTATTTTTGGAACATTTTGAAATATTTGTATATAAAGAAAAAATAAATATGGACCCCTACTTTATTACTCGTATTATAGTGTATTTTCTTATATATAAATATATAATATATATACTATATATATATATTTTAATGAGTTTTAGTGATTACTTTACGAGTATACTAGCTAGAAATAAAGCATTACACTAGAGACAATCAATTATTGTAGAGTTGACTCTTTGTAATAATGTTCATTGATCAATAAAAGGCGTTTTATACTATATCGTGTAAATCATCATTGTATGTATTGATATATGTCCTTAGAATGGTAGAACTGTGGCGAGGGTATTAAGTGTTTTAAATCTTGATAGTGAGAACCCTATGAGCACATATGGCGGCCATTCTAGAAACGTCTGTAGCCCCAGTATTATTCTGAAGTAAGGGCATAGATAATACGGTAAGACTATCATAGTGTTGAACGACCCTGTCGAAAGGCAGTGACTGATCTCAGTTGTCTAGGTTGTTCGGTGACAACCTAGTGGAACACATGGGTGCTTGCTATAGGCAAGTTCACTAGACTGACCCACCAGAGGATTCCATATGGATGGTAACCCTAGTGTCTTTGGAACAAATCCTCTAACGAATAGTGGGTGCATGTGATCCTTAGACTTGAGATCATCGGAGCGCCTTGTGTACTGATTAGTGCAGTTTGACACTAGCCTAATGCAGTTCTATTCAGAGCTGTCAATATGATGGTGATTGGCTACGTTAAGCAGTGTATCAAGTCTATGGTGGATGGTCAGAGGATTCATCACCCTCGGCTACAGGAGAAGTTATCTCACGGCGCAATTCAGTAAATGGCAATGACACTAAAACTGTGTCCATAGTGGGATTGAGTTGTTGCTCTATCCAGTTTATAATACAGGTCATTGGTCCAGTGACTGAATACATAATATTGAGAGTAACTGAAGGTTCACACTATTTCTATGCCTCGGTCTCATCGAGATAACGGATGATGAAAGGATCGAATTGTACGGTAACCATATCGTTGACAGGTAGTTGCTTCGCTGAATCCGAATCTATCGGGTGGCCATGATGCCTTGCTAGGGGCCAATCTTGGTCTATGTGTAGTGAGACAATTAATTGGTGTTAATCGCGATACTACACACTATCGGTATGATAAGAAGCCTACGGGTCACACATATAGAAGATAATTTAAGAACTAGTTTAGAAGAAAGGCGTTTTCGTCTTTTTAGGCGAAAGGTATTTTGGTAAGTTCACAGTGCAATTAAATTTGCTGAGGTCATAGCCTTTATTTGATTTGATATTAAAATTAAATAAGTGAAATTACATTTAAATATGTGTTCGCATATATTTAAATAAATTATCATTATTGTTAAATGTTAATATATATTGTAAATATATATTAATTGAATTTAATTGGGATAATGATAAATTAAAATTAAAAAAATATCTTAAAGAGGATGTTTGGATACAAGGGGTGTTTGGGTTGGAGCCCAAACCCATTCCATGATGGAATAGGGTATAGTGTGCACTATATAAGTGCACACTTTGTGAAATAAAGGAATTCACTCATTCATTTCACACATTTAAAAGAAAGAAAACAATCCAGCCCCAAAAACACTCTCCAGGCCAGATTGCATTTTGCTTGGAATCAAAAATACTTTATTTTCTTCTTGGTTCTTAAAGGCTAAAGAGGATCTAGCAAATATCTCTTTAGTTCCTTGATGTTATCTTCGTGTGGACTACATCAATTCGATCCTACACTTGGGTCGATAGCGAAATACGCTCAGAGACAAGTTGGAGGAGTCTCCAAACGTGCGTATGCTTTCTTAAACTCTAAACTAAAATCTGCAGATTCTTATTTAATATAAACTATGAATTTGTACCTAGATCTTGGTTCTAAGTAACGATCCATGTCGTAAATGTTTTTGTTTTCTGCTACGTAACTGGATCGTTTACTAACAATGGTATCAGAGCCTTAGGTACTAGATTTTACAGTTTTGTGAATGGTTGATTACATATATTTGATTGATAACATGTTGCCTTGATGAATCTGCACAAAATCTGCCATGAAAGCATGTTTTCAGAAATCGATTAATTGATTAATTTGAATCTGTTGATGATGTGCAACTTTGAAATATTTGGTTATGGATTTTTGTTGAAATCAGTAGTTTAGATTGATTGCAAAAACCGTTTGGGGTATTTTGGTTGTTGGTTGAACTGTTATGTTGCTACAGATCAGCGTACGCTTGCTGCGGCGATATAAACCATTGCTACAGCGTGCGTTATTGGTGTACACGCTGATTGCAAAAATTAGCTCTTGCCGCGTCGATATAACCCATCGCTGTAGCGAGTGCACGTGGAGTGTGAGCACGATGTTGATTAGCGCACGCTGCAGCGATCTAACCCATCGCCACAGCGAGCGTACTTTCGAGTGCATAGGGGTCAGATTGTAAAGTTTCAAAACCTTTGGACCAAATGAAATCTATAGATTGTTAGGGGGTAATTAATAAGTCACCCACCCAATTCAAAATTTATTATGTTTGAATGAATGCCATGTACATGTTTGTATATTGCATGGTGCCCAGTACATGAGCCTTAGACCTATGATGAATGTTTTAAAATTTTTGGGTATGTATGATTGTAATTTATTAAATAGGGCCTGCGTGTCCTGCTTTTCTCCTCTTCTCGATGTAAATTCTCTTCTCTTCTCATCTCATTCCCCTTGAATGTAAATCGAGGTTTCTAAATTTGTTGATGTAAAATTAGTTTGAGATTAATTTTATTGTAAATTTAGTATGATATTTTTGTAATGTACTTGAAGATGGATCAAGGAAAGGACGGCCATACTTGAAGACTCAAGATTTTATTACAGGACCCCTAGGTGACCTACCGATTCCTCTAGGCTTGAGGAAATCAGTTTTTAGTTGGGACATGTACCGGCACGTTTTAATATTTTGTTTAGAATGCATGCTAAGGTTGAATGTTCAATAACATGCCAAACAATGTCATTCTAATAAAGATAATAATCTGGTGAGACATTAAATAACAAACCCTCAATTAAAGGATATTAAGTCACGTAAGCCTTCCATCACCATGGTTTTAATCAAACCACTGTTAGTCGAAACCTTGTTCGCCAAAGCGAAGGGTACACTTCTACAAGTGGGAAGTTAAAATGCATTGGAGTTTTCCTTAATGGTGATGGGTCGACTTAAAATGATGGTTTTGCTTGTTCGCCAAAGCGAAGGTTGATAAACGCATCATAGGCATAGTAAAGAAGTACACATATTATGTGTACATGGTGGCATGTAGTGTCCACTCTACTGATACTAAGAATCACACTTGAGGACAATGGTTGGAGCCATTGGATTGTGTGATTGGCTTGTTGGCTTTTTCACATTTGAGGTTGATAGTAGGAGCTATCAACTGGTGTGGATTAAGTTTGTTGGCCTACCTAATCAATTCATTTTGGCTTGTTCGCCAAAGCGAAGGTTTGAAATGGGAAGGATGGGATCTAAATCCACAAGGAAAGTCAACGAGCTTTCCAGAGTTAATAGTGAGGGCTATTGACTTGAGTAAAATAGTGGGAGCATCATTTAATAAAAGGCCATATTAAATAATAATGAACTTTATAATGACTTTATCTTTTCTGCAATTGTAGATTTAGCAAAATGAGCATTATGAACCTGCGATCGATAATCGAGAAAGAAAACAGGTTGGTGGATCCAATTTCTCAAACTGGTATCATAATCTTCGGATTATACTCAAGTGGGAAAAGAAATTGTATATCCTTGAAAAGCCATACTTGGCTGAGCCTGATCTTGATACCACTCAAGAAGTAGAGGATACTTATCAAAAGTTCCTTGATGATGTTGATGGCGTTCAATGCTTGATGTTAGCATCGATGACACCAGCGTTGCAAAAGCAGTATGAGAATATGGACGTTGCTTCCATTATTCTACACCTCAAGGAGCTTTTCAGAGGAAATGCTCAACATGAGAAGTACAAGATATCGAAAGCACTGTCTAAGAGTCGTCTGACTGAGGGAGCCCAAGTTGGTCCTCATGTGCTCAAGATGATCGAGCGCATAGAGAGACTTGAGACTTTGGGATTTGAGTTGGATGTAGAATTACAAATGGATTTGATTCTGCAATCCTTGCCTGACTCTTATGCACCGTTCATAATGAATTTCAATATGAACATGATGGTGAAAACCCTGTCGAAACTTTTGAACATGCTGAGGACTGCAGAGCAGGACTTGAAGAAGTTCAAGCCTATTTTACTGGTTACTACCAGTAAAGGAAAGGGTAATGGAAAGGGTAAGGCCAAGGCCAAACCCAAGCCCAAAAGACAAGTTGCTCTTGGGCCTAAGGGTGGCATATGGAAGCGCAAAGTAGTCTGTTTCTTTTGTGGTAAGCCTAGCCACTAGAGGAAACACTGCAAGGCTTTCCTCGTAAGCAAGAAGAAGTCAGATGCTACGACTTTAGGTATGTTTATGATTGAGATTAACTTCTCTCCCTCAACATCTTGGGTCATTGACACAAGATGTGGTACTCACATTTGTACTGATGTGCAGGGACTAAGGCAGAGTAGAGTGCTTGCCAAGGGAGAGGTGGACCTACAAGTTAAAAATGGAGCACATGTGGTTGTATTGGCTATGGGGACTTACTGTTTATGTTTGCCTACGGGCTTGTTGTTGGAACTACATAACTGTTATCACGTACCTTCTATTTCTAGAAATATTATTTCAGTATCCGCTTTGGATAAAATGGGGTATCATTTTGAGATATGTAATGGATTGATGTCCTTTAGTTTGAATGGTATTCTATTTGAAATTGCAAGGTTATATAATGGATTATATGTTATTGATTTAAACAATAAAGATATTCTCAATGTTGAAACCAAGAAAGCTAAACATAGCGATCAAAACCAGACATACCTTTGGCGCTGTAGATTGGGTCATGTGAATAAGACCCTCATTGCAAAACTTTACAGGGATGAAGTTTTGGACCCTTTTGACTTGACCAAGTCTCCTTTCACAGGACAAGGTGAAAAGGCTACTGAACTGTTAGGCATCATCCATAGTGATGTATGTGGTCCACTAATAGTTGAGGCCAGAGGTGGATATTCATACTTCATCACATTTACTGATGATTTCAGTAGGTATGGTTATGTCTACCTTATGAGACATAAATATGAAGCCTTTGATAAATTCAAGGACTTTAGGAATGAAGTACAGAATATGTTGGGCAAAAGTATTAAAACTCTTCGGTCGAATCGAGGAGGTGAATACTTAAGCTCAGGGTTTTCTGAATACCTGAAGGAATGTGGGATAATATCACAACTCACCCCTCCGTATACACCCCAACACAATGGAGTGTTTGAAAGGAGGAATAAGACCTTACTTGATATGGTTAGGTCCATGATGAGTTTTAGTGATTTACCTGCATCGTTCTAGGGTTATGCCCTAGAAACTGTGACTCACGTTTTGAACTATGTGTCGTCAAAGTCTATAGATAAGACTCCATATGAGCAATGGAGTAGGCGAAAGCCTAGCTTGTCTTATCTAAGGATTTGGGGTTGCGAAGCTTATGTTAGGAAATTGACTTCAAACAAGCTGGGCCCAAAATCCTATAAATATATATTTGTGGGGTATCCAAAAGAGACCAAAGGATACTATTTCTACCACCCAAAAGAGCGCAATTTTTTTTTTGTTCGTTCTGGTGTCTTCCTAGAAAAGGAATTTTTTCTAAGAAGTACTAGTTGGAGAAAAGTAAAACTCGATGAAGTTCTAGAACCACAAAATATACTAGACAATGGACGTGATGATTTGCCACTGAAGGTGGTTGAACATCAGAAGGAGGCTACTCCATAACTTGTGGATCAAAGTGAACCACCTCAGGTAGCACAAGAGCTATATAGATCTGGGAGAGTACGCCATGAGTTCGAGAGATATGATTATCATGGTGACGTACTAGTCTACCAAGACGATGAACCCAAAACCTATGAAGACGCTATATCGGATCTAGATTCCGTTAAATGGCTTGAAGCCAGGAAATCTGAGATGGACTACATGTACCAAAACCAAGTATGGTCTCTGGTGGAACCACCTGAAGGGGTAAAACCCATAGGGCGTAAATGGGTCTTCAAGAAGAAAACTAGCATGGATGGCAAGGTGCATACACGACTGGTTGCCAAAGGTTTCAAACAAATTCATGGAATTAACTATGAAGAAACCTTTTTGCCGGTTTCCATGATTAAATCCATCCAGATTATACTTGCGATTGCTGCATATCATGACTATGAGATTTGACAAATGGATGTCAAAACAGCTTTCCTGAAGGAAACCTTGAAGAGGATATGTATATGGCACAACCCGTTGGTTTCGTTCTTGGTGGGCAAGCTGATAGGGTATGTAAGTTGCATAGATCCATATATGGACTCAAGCAAGCTTCTAGGAGCTGAAACATTCGTTTTGATAAAGCCGTAAAAGAATTCGGTTTTATCAAGAATGAAGATGAGCCTTGTGTTTACAAGAAAGTGAGTGGGAGCGCAGTGGCATTCCTAGTGTTGTATGTTGATGACATACTTCTAATAGGGAATGACATACCAAACTTGCAGTTGGTAAAGACTTGGTTATCCAAGTGCTTCTCCATGAAGGACTTAGGGGAAGTAGCCTATATCCTTGGAATAAAGATCTATCGTGATAGATCGCATAGGTTGCTTGGCCTAAGTCAGAGTGCATATATTAACAAAGCACTGAAAAGATTCAGTATGAAAGAATCCAAGAAGGGATTTCTTCTGATGTCACATGGTGTTTATCTCTCTAAGGAATTGTGCCCTAGAACACAAGATGAGAGAGATAGGATGAAGAGGATCCCATATGATCAGCAATTGGATCCATCATGTATGCCTTGCTATGTACTCAAATTGATGTCTCATGTGCTTTGAGTACTTATAGTAGATATGAATCGGATCCAGGTGAGCGTCAATAGATGGCTATCAAGAATATTCTTAAGTACCTGAGGAGGACTAAGGATATGTTCTTGGTTTATGGAGGGGAAGATGAGCTCACTGTAAGAGGATATAGTGATGCTAGTTTCCAAACGGACAAAGATGATTATCAATCGCAATCAAGGTTTGTATTTTGTTTCAATGGGGGTACAGTGAGCTGGAAGAGCTCTAAGCAAAGCACTAAAGCAGACTCTACAATGGAGGCTGAGTATATTGCATTGTCAGATGCGGCCAAGGAGGCAGTCTGGATTAAGAAGTTCATTACTGAACTTGGTGTGGTTCCCACGATTGTTGATCCTATAGACATCTATTGTGACAACAATGGAGCAATTGCTCAAGCCAGGGAACCACAGTCTCATCAGAAGTCCAGACACATACTCAGACGATTCCATCCTATCAGAAAGATAGTTGAGAGGAAAGATGTGTAGATTAGTAAAGTGTTATTTCGCCGCAGCTAATGCCGTAAAACAATGAATCGTATAGTAACCCTTTTTGCAGTTTTTTTTCACATAATGATATGGATCCAAATCAAATCGAATGCATAAGCATTTGACCAGGACATTAACCAACCAAAAATAACTCATCAACACATCATTAGTAAATTGATCAATTAAACAAAATTTTACAGATTTAAAAAAACAATCAATTTATGCATCAACATGTTATCAATCAACGATTAAACATTATAATCTGGTACCCGAGGCTCTCATACCACTATTAGAAATTGACCGGATTCGCACAGCGGAAAACGTAATATTTAAAATGAATTGATCAATTACACGAACCAAGATCCGAGTACAGAATATAACGTTTTCATGCATAAACTGAAACATAAAATAAAACTGTATTAAAAACAAATCCATACAAGGATTTAGTTCATACGGACGTTTGAAGGCTCCTCTAAATATCTCTGATTTTGGACACGAACGCCGTTCACTGGTTACTGTTCACCATATACTGTTCACATGATTCTTCGCTAATCGATCCAATGTAGGATCGCACTCACGGAAGTCCATACGAAGATAATCTGAAGAACTGACAATTGTTTTGCTAGAACAATTGCCAACATCAAGAATCAAGAACAATCAAAATTGAAAAAAATTCTTCTTCACTTGAAGAAGAAAACGTGAGAGAGAGAGAACCTTTTGGGCGGCTAGGGTTTTAACTAAATGAATAATCTATGTTTTAATTTTAAGTTGCACTTATATAGTGCAACAATTAAAACCCTATTCCACTGAGGATTGTGTGATTGACTTGTTGGCTTTTTCACATTTGAGGTTGATAGTAGGAGCTATCAACTGGTGTGGATTAAGTTTGTTGGCCTACCTAATCAACTCATTTTGGCTTGTTCGCCAAAGCGAAGGTTTGAAATGGGCAGGATGGGATCTCAGTCCACTAGGAAAGTCAACAGGCTTTCCC
Organism: Pistacia vera; assembly: GCF_008641045.1. NCBI lineage: Eukaryota > Viridiplantae > Streptophyta > Magnoliopsida > Sapindales > Anacardiaceae > Pistacia > Pistacia vera. The sequence goes on along the minus strand of NW_022195866.1, from coordinate 526,756 downwards.
AAGTTAATAGTGAAGGCTATTGACTTGAGTAAAATAGTGGGAGCATCGTTTAATAAAAGACCAAATTAAATAATAATGAACTTTATAATGACTTTATTTTTCTGCAATGGTAGATTCACCAAAATGAGCATTACGAACCTGCGATCGATAATCGAGAAGGAAAACAGGTTGGATAGACCCAATTTCTTAGATTGGTATCGTAATCTTCGAATTATACTCAAGTCAGAAAAGAAATTGTAAATCCTTGAAAAGCCATACAAGGCTGAGCCTGATCCTGATCCTGATCCTGATGCCACTTAGGATGTAAAGGATACTTATCAAAAGTTCCTTGATGATGCTGATGGCGTTCAATGCTTGATGTTAGCATCGATGGCACCAATGCTGCAAAAACAACATGAGAATATGGACACTGCTTCCATTATTCTACATCTCAAGGAGCTTTTCAAAGGAAATGCTTGACATGAGAGGTACAAGGTGTCGAAAGCACTGTTTGCTAGTCGTCTAACTGAAGAAGCCCAAGTTGGTCCTCATGTGCTCAAGATGATCGAGCACATAGAGAGGCTTGAGACTTTGGGATTTGACTTGGATGCAGAATTACAAATAGATTTGATTCTCAATCCTTGCCTGACTCTTATGCACTGTTCATAATGAATTTCAATATGAACACGATGGTGAGAACCCTGTCAGAACTTTTGAACATGCAAAGGACTGTAAAGTAGGACTTGAAGAAGTCCAAGCTTGTTTTACTAGTTGCTGCCAGTAACGGAAAGGGTAACGGCAAGGGTCAGGCTAAGGCCAAACCCAAGCCCAAGCCTAAAGAACAGGTTGCTCTTGGGCTTAAGAGTGGCATAAGGAAGGGCAAAGTAGTATGCTTCTTTTGTGGCAAGCCTAGCCACTGGAGGAAACACTGCAAGGCTTTCCTCGCAAGCAAGAAGAAGTCAGATACTATGACTTCATGTATGTTTATGATTGATATTAAATTCTCTCCCTCAACATCTTGGGTCATTGACACAGGATGTGGTACTCACATTTGTACTGATGTGTAGGGACTAAGGCAGAGTAGAGTGCTCGCCAAGGGAGAGGTGGACCTACGAGTTGGAAATGGAGCACATATGCCTGCATTGGCCGTAGGGACTTATTGTTTATGTTTGCCAACAGGCTTGTTGTTGGAGTTACATAACTGTTATCACGTACCTTCTATTTCTAGAAATATTATTTCAGTATCCGCTTTGGATAATATGGGGTATCATTTTGAGATATCTAATGGATTGTTGTCCTTTAGTTTGAATGGTATTCTATTTGGAATTGCAAGGTTATATAATGGATTATATGTTCTTGATTTAAACAATAAAGATATTCTCAATATTGAAACCAAGAAAGCTAAACATAGCGATCAAAACCAAACATATCTCTGGCATTGTAGATTGTGTCATGTTAATAAGACTCGCATTGCAAAACTTCAAAGGGATGGAGTTTTGGCCCCTTTTGACTTCCAGTCATTTGAGGTATGCGAGTCATGCCTTTTAGGCAAGATGACCAAGTCTCCTTTCACAGGACAAAGTGAAAGGGCTACTGAACTGTTAGGCATCATCCATAGTGATGTATGTGGTCCACTAACAGTTGAAGCCAGAGGTGGATATTCATACTTCATCACATTTACTGATGATTTCAGTAGATATGGTTATGTCTACCTTATGAGACATAAATCTGAAGCCTTTGATAAATTCAAGGAATTCAGGAATGAAGTACAGAATATGTTGGGCAAAAGTATTAAAGCTCTTCAGTCGGATCGAGTAGGTGAATACTTAAGCTCAGGATTTCCAGAGTACCTGAAGGAATGTGGGATAGTATCACAACTCACCCCTCCTTATACACCCCAACACAATGAAGTATCAGAAAGAAGGAACATGACCTTACTTGACATGGTTAGGTCCATGATGAGTTTTAGTGATTTACCTGCATCGTTCTGGGGTTATGCCCTAGAGACTATGACTCACGTTTTGAACGGTGTGCCGTCAAAGTCTGTAGATAAGACTCCATATGAGCTATAGAGTGGGCAAAAGCCCAACTTGTCTTATCTAAGGATTTGGGTTGCGAAGCTTATGTTAAGAAATTGACTTCGAACAAGCTAGGCCCAAAATCCTGCAAATATATATTTGTAGGGTATCCAAAGGAAACCAAAGGATACTATTTCTACCACCCAGAAGAGCGCAAAATTTTTGTTGCTCGATCTGGTGTCTTCCTAGAAAAGGAATATTTTCAAAGAAGTACTAGTGGGAGAAAAGTAGAACTTGATGAAGTTCTAGAACCACAAGATATACTAGATGAAGGACGAGATGATGTGCCACAGGAAGTGGTTGAGCATCAAGAGGAGGATACTCCACAACTTGTGGATCAAAGTGAACCGCCTTAGGTAGCACAGGAGCTATGTACATCTAGAAGAGTACGCGATGAGCCCGAGAGATATGGTTATCTCGTGACTTAATATGGTGACGTACTAGTCTACCAAGATGATGAACCCAAAACCTACGAAGACGCTATATCGGATCCAGATTCCATTAAATGGCTTGAAGTCATGAAATCTGAGATGGATTACATGTACCAGAACCAAGTGTGGTCTCTGGTGGAACCACCTGAAAGTGTAAAACCCATAGGGTGTAAATGGGTCTTCAAGAAGAAGACTGACATGGATGGCAAGGTGCATACTTATAAAGCACGACTGGTTGGAAAAGGTTTCAAACAAATTCATGGCATTGACTATGAAGAAACCTTTTCACTGGTTGCCATGATTAAATCCATCCGGATTATGCTTGCAATTGCTGCATATTAGGACTATGAGATTTGGCAAATGGATGTCAAAACAGCTTTCCTAAACAGAAACCTTTAAGAGGATGTGTATATGACACAACCCGATGCTTTCGTTCTTGATGGGCAAGTTGATAGGGTATGCAAGTTGCAGAGATCCATATATGGACTCAAGCAAGCTTCAAGGAGCTGGAACATTCGTTTTGATGAAGTTGTAAAAGAATTTGATTTTATCAAGAACGAAGATGAGCCTTGTGTTTACAAGAAAATGAGTGGGAGCGTAGTAGTATTCTTAGTGTTGTGTGTCGATGACATACTTATGATCAGGAATGATATACCGAACTTACAGTCGGTAAAGACTTGGTTATCCAAGTGCTACTCCATGAAGGACTTAGGGGAAACAACCTACATCTTTAGTATAAAGATCTATAGTGATAGATCGCGTAGGTTGCTTGGCCTAAGTCAAAGTGCGTATATTGACAAGGTACTAAAAAGATTCAATGTGAAGGAATCCAAGAAGGGATTCCTTCCGATGTCACATGGTGTTTGTCTCTCTAAGGAATTGTGTCCTAGAACACAAGATGAAGAGGATCCCATATGCATCAACAATTGGATCCATCATGTATGCCATGCTATGTACTCGAATCGATGTCTCATGTGCTTTAAGCACTTGTAGTAGATATCAATCGAATCTAAGTAAGCATCACTGGATGGCTATCAAGAATATTCTTAAGTACTTAAAGAGGAATAAGGATGTGTTCTTGGTTTATGGAGGGGAAGATGAGCTCACTGTAAGAGGATACAGTGACACTAGTTTCCAAACCGACAAAGATGATTATCGATCGCAATCAGGGTTTTTATTTTTTCTCAATGGGGGTGCAGTTAGTTGGAAGAGCTCCAAGCAAAGCACTTTAGCGGACACTACAATAGAGGCTGAATATATTGCATTGTCAGATGCGGCCAAGGAGGCAGTCTAGATTAAGAAGTTCGTTACTGAACTTGGTGTGGTTCCCACGATTGTTGATCCAATAGACATTTATTGTGATAGCAATTGAGCAATCGCTCAAGCCAGGGAACCACGGTCTCATCAAAAGTCCAGACACATGCTCAGATGATTCCATCTCATCAGAGAGATAGTTAAGAGGAAAGATGTGCAGATTAATACAGTGCATACTGACGATAATCTTGCAGATCCACTGGTAAAGCCTCTGTCATAGCAGAAGCATGAAAGGCACTTGAGATCTTTTGGTATTAAATACATGAATGATTGGCTATAGTGTAAGTAGGAGATTGTTAGAGTAGATGCCTTAGAGCCAATCAAATTATTGTAGAATTGACTCTTTATAATAATGTTCATTGATCAATAAAAAGCATTTTAAACTATATCGCGTAAATCATCATTGTACGTATTGATATATGTCCTTAGAATGGTAAAACTGTGACGAGGGTATCAAGTGTTTCAAATCTTGATAGTGAGAACCCTATGAGCACATATGATGGCCATTCTAGAAACGTCCGTAGCCCCAGTATTATTTTGAAGTAAGGGCATAGATAATACGGTAAGGCTATCATATTGTTGAACAACCCTGTTGAAAGGCCGTGACTGATCTCACTTGTCAAGGTTGTTTGGTGACAACCTGGTGCAACACATGGGTGCTTGCTGTAGGCAAGTTCACTAGACTGACCCACCAGAGGATTCCATATGGATGGTAACCCCAGTGTCTATGGAACAAATCCTCTAACGAATGGTGGTGCATGTGATCCTTAGACTTGAGATCACCGGAGCGCCTTGTGCACCGATTGGTGCAGTTTGACACTAGCCTAACGCAGTTCTATTCAGAGCTGTCAATACGGTGGTGATTGGCTGCATCAAGGAGTGTATCAAGACTATGGTGGATAGACAGAGGATTCATCACTCCCAGGTATGGGAGAAGTTATCTCATGGCACAATCCAGTAAATGGCAATGATACTAAAACTGTGGCCACAGTGGGATTTAGTTGTTACTCTATCCAGTTTATAATACAGGTCATTGGTCTAGTAACTGAATACATAATATCGAGAGTAACCGGAGGTTGACACTATTTATATGCCCCGGTCTCGTTGAGATAGCGAATGATGAAAGGATCAAATTGTACGGTAACCATATCGTTGACAGGTAGCTACTTTGTTGAATCTGAATCTATCGGGTGGCCATGATGCCTTGCTAGGGGCCAATCTAGGTCTGTGTATTAGTGAGACGATTAATTGGTGTTAATTGCAATATTATATACTACCGGTATGATGAGGAGCCTATGGGTCACACACATAGAAGATAATCAAAGAGCCAGAAAGATAGAAGGGCGTTTTCGTCTTTTTAGGCAAAAAGGGTATTTTGGTAATTTCACAGTGCAGTTAAATTTGCTGAGGTCATAGCCTTTTTTTAATTTATTAGAAAAATTAACTAAGTGAAATTACGTTTAAATATATGTTCGCATATATTTAAATAAATTATCATTATTGTTAAATCTTAATATATAGATTAAATATATATTAATTGATTTTAATTGAGATAATGATGAATTAAAATAAATATCTAATTGGGAGTGTTTGGAAACAGGGGGTGTTTGGGTTGGAGCCCAAGCCTATTCCATATGGGAATAGGGCAATTAGAATAACACAATAAAAGAAAAGTGTTAATTAAAAATTGAAAGCATTTTTCATTCATTCCTTTTTCATTAAAAAGAGAAAACCCACGGCCCCTTGTAAACTCTCTCATGCTAGTTTTGGGTTTTGATTGAAAATCAAAATATTCTTCATTCTTCTTCTTTGTTTCTTAAGACTAAAGAGAATCTAGCAAATCCCTCTTTAGTTCCTTGCGATTATCTTTGTATGGACTACGTCGGTTCCGTCCTATACTTGGGTCGGTAGCAAAACACGTTCAGAGACAAAGTTGGATGAGCCTCCAAACGTGCGTATGATTTCTTAAACCTTGAACTGATTTTCTGCAGATTTAATATATATTGTATAAATTGTAAATTTGTACCCGGATCTTGGTTTTAAGGAACGATCCATGTTGTTTATGTTTTTGTTTTCCGCTACGTAACTTGGTCGTTTACTAACAATTTGGGTATGGGTCGACCCACAAGTGCCCTTTTTTCTCTTTCCAATTTTAAATTCTAATAGTTTCACCCCCCAACAATTTTCAATTATGATGTTTCCACCATCATTGAGTGCGTAGAACATATATTCAAAACAGTACTTGCAATTGATACCTAAAAAGGCTAATGTCGTTCAATGTTCAAATCAAACTTTAAATAAATATATAAAAAATAACATAACATAATAATATAAAACAATAAATTACTGAATTAAATAAAAGATAAAAAAGTTGCATTTCTTATCCAGCTATCCCACCCACCCTCTACCCCCACATTAACCAATGAGCAGCCTGAAACCTTTGCCACCTCCACCACTTTCGCCTTCCCAAAACCCATAACTTCACAGTCACCATTAGCATTCTAACATTTATTTAAGTTAAATGTAATGTGGGTTTGCTTTTAAATGACCATTCTTTTTCCTATTTTCAAAATTTGAAATAGAAATGAAAATTTCAATAATGGCTTTGGGTGAGGAAATACGAGTAGGGCCGGGTACGGGTCTTTAAAAAATGGGTCCTATGTCATGGACCTGTACCCTATATATTTTCCAAGGTTTAGGGTGGACTCGTGGGTCCTGAATCGTTTTCCCAAGTCTACTTATGGGCCTTGCACTATGTGCTTGGCCCTCGTGGGACTGGCTCATTTTGGGCTACTATGGTTTAATGGTTGTTGCCTTCGATGAGGATAAACCCTGCGATCTTTCGTGTGGAAATTAGAGGGTTGAAAAGGACTTATCATGTTGCTATTGGATAAGGGTATTTTAGGGATTGGAGAAAAACGTTTTGAACTTTTACACTTAGCCATCAATAAAAGAATAAGTTGTCACTATTCTTGACTGTTTAGTCATTTTTCAAACTAGAGAGGGACTAAATTGTAATTTTATGAAGTTACTTTGCAAAATTTGTTAGGAAACGACCCGTTTGCGCAGCGAAAAACAAAAGAATTTTAAAAACAATGGATCGTTCCTTAGAACCCAAAATCAGGGCACAGAAATTACAGTTTATATATATTACAAGAATCTATAGAAAAATAAACATGAGTTTAGATTCATACCAATATTGTCTCTGAAGTGTTTGCTACCGATCCAAGTGTAGGATCGAACCGTAGAAGTTTACACGAAGACAATTGCAAGGAACCAAGGAGGGATTTGCCAGATCCTCATTGGCCTTAAGAAATCAAGAAGAAAAACAATGATTTTGGCACAAACCAAAGTTGGCGTGGGAGAGAGAATGGATTATGTTGTGTTTTTTTTTTTTTTTTTTTTCCTTTAATCAAAAGGCAAAATAAAAATAATAATTAAAACACACAAACACTATTCCTTTTATAGGCAAACCAAGTTGCCCTATTGCCATATGGAATGGGCTTGGGCTCCAACCCAAACACCCTTTGTTGCCAAACACTCCCAATTAGATGTTTTAATTTATTTCATCATTATCTCAATTAAAAAAAATCAATTAATATTTAATTAACATTTAACAATAATGATGATTTAATTAAATATGTGTGAACACATATTTAAATGTAATTTCATTTTTTTAATTTTTCTAACAAATTAAATAAAGGCTATGACCTCAGCAAATTTAATTGCACTGTGAAATTACCAAAATAACCATTCGCCCAAAAAGACGACAACGCCCTTCTATCTTCCTGGCTCTTAAATTATCTTCTATGTGTGTGACCCATAGGCTCCTCATCATACCGGCAGTGTATAGTATTGCGATTAACACCAATTAATCGTCTCACTAATACACAGACCAAGATTGGCCCCTAGCAAGGCATCATGGCCACCCGATAGATTCGGATTCAGCAAAGTAGCTACCTGTCAACGATATGGTTACCGTACAATTNCGTTATCTCGACGAGACGAAGGCATAGAAATAGTGTCAACCTTCGGTTACTCTCGATATTATTTATTCAGTTTCTGGACCAATGACCCGTATTATAAACTGGATAGAGCAACAACTCAATCCCACTGTGGCCACAGTTTTAGTGTCATTGCCATATACTGAATTGCGCCGTGAGATAACTTTCTCCCATACCCAGGAGTGATGAATCCTCTGTCAATCCACCATAGTCTTGATACACTCCTTGATGTAGCCAATCACCACCGTATTGACAGCTCTGAATAGAACTGCGTTAGGCTAGTGTCAAACTGCACCAATTGATGCACAAGGCGCTCCGGTGATCTCAACTCTAAGGATCACATGCAACACCATTCGTTAGAGGATTTGTTCCATAGACACTGGGGTTACCATCCATATGGAATCCTCTGGTGGGTCAGTCTAGTGAACTTGTTGCGGTATATCCGCCTACAGCAAGCACCCATATGTTGCACCAAGTTGTCACCAAACAACATTGACAAGTGAGATCAGTCACTGCCTTTCGACAGGGTCATTCAACACTATGATAGCCTTACCGTATTATATGTGCCCTTACTTCAGAATAATACTGGGGCTACGGATGTTTCTAGAATGGCCACCATTTGTGCTCATAGGGTTCTCACTATCAAGATTTGAAACACTTGATACCCTCGTCACGGTTCTACCATTCTAAGGACATATATCAATAATAATGATTTATGAGATATAGAATAAAATGCCTTTTATTGATTAATGAACATTATTACAAAGAGCCAATTCTACAATAATTGATTGGCTCTATGGCATCTACTCTAACAAAATTAAAGGGGGTAAAGTGAAATTTATCCAAAAATTCAAATATGGTAAATTTAAACTTACGCATTATATAATTGGGGTCTATTATGCATGGTGTTTGGTACTCGGCTATAGACCTTAGGTTTTATTATTTTGGATTTGTTTTTTTTTTTAAATAAGGCTTTCATGTCCTGTCTTATCTCTCATTCTTCAATGTAAATTCTCTTCTCATCTAAATCCCCTCGAATGTAACTTAAGGTTTCTTTGAATATATGTAAAGTAGAATAGGCTTTGAAGATGAGGCAAAGGCGTGACAAATCCCAAAGATGTTTTATTCTTTGTAATAGAATAATAAACCTAGGGTGACTACCAATTACTTCCTCTAAGTTTGAATGCCAAATGATAACATGCTAAAGAAGATAATAAAAATGGTGTTAGAATGGCTATGCACCAACACAGGATTATGGAGTATCATATTTGTAGAAGCATGCTAAGTTTGAATGCCAAATGATAAAATGTAAATAAGATAATAAAATGGTGAGAACTTTAAAGCATGAACCCTTTATAAAAGATATTAAGTCAAAAATAAATTGAGCCTTCCATCCCATGGGATTAATCAAACCATCGTTCCTCATGGCCTCACTTGCCCCTGTAGGGAG